>NC_068359.1:122911271-122984681 GCF_020536995.1 Dreissena polymorpha | reverse complement strand
ATTGGTTGCCGCGGAGCACCGGTAGTCTACCATTCGCAACAGCGACAAGTCACAGCTTACAGTCATGGCAGCTGTAAGCGCAAAAGCACACTATATATACCGCCAATGATTATTTATCCTGGTCAACGATTCACGTACAACCCCCTCGAATTTGAAAGATGCAGCATTGGAAGATCTGAAAACGGCTGGATTGACTCCGAGTGTTTGCGACGTGGCTGAAGGACGTATTTGTACCCTCGATTAATAAAAGGCAAGTAAAGAAGCCAGTGCTCCTCCTTCTTGACGGTCACAAGACCCATGTCACCGTGCAAGCGTCTGACAATCTGAGATCCAACGGAATAGAACTGTATTGTCTACTTGAACACTGAAGCGCAATTGGAACAGTCTGTTTCGTGAATGGCAGCTTGAAAATATCGGTGATGTCGTTACAAAGCGCACATTTGCCTCTGTGTTTCGCAAGGCTTGGGACCGCAGTACAACCGTGATGTTGCCGTCAATGGCTTTAAGGAAGCCGGACTATTTCCTTTCAACCCCGACGTTGTATTACGTTCTGTTAAACTGGACCCAAGCAACATTTACACTAGCGCTGAGGACACTGTAACAGAAATGGGTGCAGCTCAACCCCCGCTTCGCCAGATGCCGGCACTTCAGACTTACCGCACATTTCTGCTAATGCAGTTCAATCCTCAGTTTCTTCTGATCGCGGCAACGCAGACATACCGCATAGTTCTGATGAAATGATCCAAGGGGCACCATGTGAACCAAGAGAATCGACAACCGAGTCTCGCTCAAACGTAAACCCCGCATCGCAATCACCGATGAGCAAAATATTAGTCATACCAAATGTACAAGAAACAAAGAAAAACAAGCGAAACATACACCGCTACCCAAAGCTGTAACTGGGGCTAAGTTTCGTGAAATTCTTGAACAGAAACGTTTTAGATAAGGAGGCCGAGGAAAAGGCCAAAATGGAGCGCCAGGCAGATCGGGAACGGAAACGCAAAGAGCGTGAAGAGGCGAAAGAAAAGAAGAAAGCTGAGCAAGATGAAAAGCGAAGAGAGAAGATCAACATCGCACGAGAGAAAAAACGAAAGAGGTTGGAAATGCGTGCACGAATTCTTCAGGCAATTGAGGAGTCTTCTGATGACGAAGGCATTAAGGTAGCAGACGGTCACTGCTATGCTTGTGAGCGTTTATATGATGTGTACATTGAGTGCACAATGTGCTATCGAAGGTTTCATATGGAATGTGTCGAAGATGACTACCTGGATGATGTGCCTTTCGAGTGCAAATACTGTTGAGTCTTTATCCTCGGCGTTTGATAAAAAAAACTTGATGTTTTGTTAATACAATTACTGTTTCATGATAAGAAATGTTGTATTAATCACCAATGAATTACTATTTTATGATAAGAATGTTGTATTAATCACCAATAAATTACTTTTTTATGATACGAAATGTTGTATTAATCACCAATGAATAAAAATATTACGAAAATAGATCTTATTTCCGGTGGGAGATGTTATTTTTTTTTAAACTGTGAAATGTTCGGTAATAGAATCATCTAAATTCGGTAATAGATGCCGTGTTCGGTAATACAATGCAAAACTCGTAGATTTCCAACGTTTATTACGGATGTATCGTTGCATTTCAAAAGACCTACCTAAAAGCAAAATAAAGTATATGCTTAAATTACTATAATAGAATTAAAGTTTTCTTGCGTTGTGTCATCTAATACCGACATTGTAATTTTTGGCCTTAAGTGTTCGGTTAAGGTGCCACCACTCTACAGAGTTGACACCCTGAATTATATAGTCAACCACATATTTAAATCGAATTTACATTTACAAACTTGCTTTAATAATCTTGAAATCATGCATACTAGTATTTAGTTTAATCGCAATCACGAATGTTTCTGGTTTGTGTAAAGAAATGCTAATATGCCGTGGTAACTTAAATCTCAGTCGAACAAGGGTGCCCATTTTACACAACCATAACATTATTGAGAAAGTTTGTTTCTTTATTTACAGTGCAAACCCAATTCCTAGTGCACATACCTGTATAACGCAATTGTGTATTTAATCATCAAGCCGTAAAATAGCTAATAAAAAGGAGATTAATCTTAAAGAAAGAAGCAAGAGAAACTGTCACATGCATGTGTAAAAACTGTTTAAATGCAAGTGAAATTGTTCTAGAACAGGGTAACGGCATTGCATCGGCCAAAAACAGATGATAAGGGATTTACCTCCAGTATGTAACCACGGTGGAACAATTAATGTTCTCACACCTCCATCCTAAGGAATGTTGTTACATCATTAATCGCGCAAAATTGCCGATAAAGCGATTGCGAAAAATCGCCAGTGGTAATAATGGCTCCCGCAAGATGTTGCCGATCTTTGCACTTCGCACCGCGACAAATCGCTCGTAAACGCATTAAAAATACATCTGAAGTCAGTTTAACCGTGTAACTTGCATGTCGATAATGTGCTTATATTATTCGCTTTTTTGTAGTTGATGAAACACCGATTCCTTTATAAAACAGATCAAAGGTTATCCGAATAGTGTACGTCCGAATTATTTTACAATCGCAGGTGGCGGTAAAATGCACGCGCTTTTTAGCGGAAATTGGCGAACATTACCGGAATTATTTACGAAAAATTAGCGTTACGTGTATAATGGGTGCCGCAAAGTTTAACGACATGTATTAACTTTTTAAGCTGCCCATTGGAACGGCTTAATGGAACTAGGTGCTGTATAAGACAGCGTATAAATTCATTAGTTTCTACATGGTTTATTTCTGTTTTCTTCTCCGTAAATATGTTTCAACCATCCTGGCGAGTCATCAAAAAGTAACATATTGCTGTCGCCGAATAGGTTTAGGAGGTCCTCTGATAATAAATACCGTGAAAGTAGTATCTGACGTACGCTGTGCAATAATACATAAAAAATCCCATTAAATATTTCAAGATTCAAGTGGCCTTTGGATTGTTCTTCCGGCCATGGAGAGACCTATTACGCCCAAAGCGGACTCCGGTCACAACATATTATTTATTTATACAAATGAATTAACCAGTATTGAAGGAAATGTCCTTCAATTTTGAAACTTACTTTCATCTGTCTACTTCAATCATTTTGTGACAAATTCAAAAGGGTCCGTCTTCTTCAATTGCCGGGTTTAAAAGAACACACCGTTCAATTGACTACGCAATTTCTGTGGTTCATCCATCGGCTGAGCTAGTAGATACATGTCGGTTAATAGCGAGTGTAAGTATTTCCCTATTCTTTATATTTTACGTATTGATTGAGCAGGTTTAAGTGTGTTCTTTGAGAGCCTAAGTAAGAAGGACTTTGTGACGTAATGCTTACCTTCCTAGCTGGTTACTTTTTAAAGAAATCCGTTAGAATTGGTCCACAGTCTTTTTTTTTTGGGGGGGGGGGGCCACAATTTTTTGGCTTTGGGGGAATGAAAAAATACTGAGGTAGATTGGAATTTAGAGAAAAATGCATGATCTGAAAGAAATTTTCTGTAGGGGAAAGGGCCTTTTTGGTTAAGGGGAAGAAAAGAGAGCCCTTGCGAAGAGTGCGTGGGGAATCATATTCATCACCATACCTGTTATATAACTATGTAATCGTCTTCCAAAGGGAACACATAAATAATTCAAATCCTGACAAACCGCTGTTTTGTATAACACGGGTAAATGTCTACCCGGAAAAGAAGGGAAGTATCCTACAGAGACAATCAGCGCGATATTGCTCAATTTTGTATATAAAAGCGATTATGTTTTTTTTAAATAAGAGTAAGTTTTTCCATTATACAAATTCAATTCGGTAGGAAATATAAGTATGTTCTTCACCGGCAACAAGGTGAGAATACCAGTCGTTATAACGGTTAAGGATTTAACACAATTAATTTTACCCAATCTGTATACGTCTTCAGCAAAGCGAGAGTCAAGGTGTACTCTAAATTATATGGATACATATTGCGTGTACATGACTTGTTTCAATAATGTCAAAGTATGAATTATTTAAAAAGAAAACCACTCACCCATCCCATTTTATTTCAAAATACGAATGAAAATCTTAAAACTGTTAGTGTGATCAAAATATCTGATAGTTCTATCGGATATGGTCAAGGAGTAACGCCCACGTCTCATCATGCCATTGCCTCAGCCGATGGAATGAGCATAATTTTATTTTCGTAGCCGTTGGCATGGCCATCTAATAAGTAGCCACGGCCGTTGTCTTGAGCCGTTTTTCAAACCCCAATCGAATTTAAACGTTGATAAAAATGTTGTGTGTTCACGTGGGATGCTGTAATTTGGAAATCCCGAAGACAAATTATTAAATATTCCGATAAAATGTTGTTCATAGTCATCATTGGTCTAAATCCTGTGTAATTAGAGTTTAACTGAGAGAGTGGGTTAATTTTATTTACTTTTTGACCACATTCTAACGGATTTCTTAAACAGTAAGCAGCTGTGAAGGTGGGGATAACGTTCACAAAGTCCTTCTTACTTAGGCTCTCAAAGAACACACTCAAACCTGCTCAATTCAATACGTAAAATATAAAGAATAGGGAAATACTTACACTCCGCTTTTAACCGACATGTATCTACTAGCTCAGCCGATGGATGAACCACAGACGTTGCGTAGTCGATTGAACGGTGTGAAGAAACGCCACATAAAAATCGTACATACATGTAACTCGAATCGTATACAATGTGTGTATATATGCTGTTACCAAACAATCATTTTTTTGCGCTTTTTGTAAATCATCCTTTTTATAATGTGTTCGACATTTAACAAAATCATAACCGGCATGCAAGTAAATCGTTCCAAATTTAGAAGTGTTTTTTTAGTAGAACGTGTGCGATCAACGATCTACAATTCGCGCCACGAAATTTGGTTATGTCCTTATTTAATGCTATATAGATTGATGTAGTCCGTATAGCCGATTTGTCAGATTTGAGTACGTAAAAGGATAAAATACACTCAAGGAAGATGGGACACTGATCCGACGTCAAATACAAAAAATGAGGAAAATCTATAAACTATGTATTCTCATATTTTTATCTGAAATTTTGTGAAAGAAAAATTGTTTTTATTTGCCCTATTTGGGAGGTAACGATACTGAAAAAAATCAATGTCGAAAAGGATCATTCTGTAAAAAGAGCAGTTTCCGGTGCCGGGAATCGCACCCGGGCCGATTGAATTAAAATCAGAAATCGTTACCGCTATACGACACCGGATATTGGAATGTATACAACAAGAAGTATTTGTCAATGGCTTTAAACACCGAACTTATCGTTATTAATAGATATGCATGTTTCAAGGTTTCTCACATACATATTCATATCTGTGTTTAGTTGTCCCGTCGCAGATTAAAACGCAACTAGTGTAAGTATATATGAAGCAATTTTTTTTAAAACTTTTTAATACTATTTTGGTGAAATAAAAGAGTATGAAGGAACCTCTTCAAAACAATGTTTATAGATACCATTATGTTTTAGTTTGATTGATGATTATACATCAACGAACTGATAATTAAATGAGCCGCGCTATGCGAAAAGGAGTTTAATGCATGTGCGTAAAGTGTCGTCCCAGATTAGCCCGTGCAGTCCGTACAGGCTAAGTAGGAACGATACTTTTCGCCCTAACTCGATTTGAGCTAGGAAGAGACTTTCTTTAAACGAAAAATACCCTAAAGGCGAAAATTTACGATAAATTACCAATTAACGCACTAGCTTTAACCCTTTACATGCTGGGAAATTTGTCGTCTGCTAAAATGTCGTCTGCTGAATTTGTAAAATAAGCATTTTCTTCATTTTTTTTTCAAAGAATACTATCAGAATAGCAAACAGTTTGGATCCAGATGAGACGCCACGTTCTGTGGCGTCTCATCTGGATCCAAACTGTTTGCAAAGGCCTTTAAAATTCGGTTCCCGCACTGAAAGGGTTAAACTCCCTTTAAAAGAGCACGGCCCAAATATGTTCACGAGTGTTTGCTTTTTTTGCTTGTTTGATTATAATGCATACTTTCTTTAACCCATTTATGCCTAGTGGACTCTCCCATCCTTCAAAATTGGATCAATGTATTTCCAAAAGTAGGGGTGTCTGGTATATTTATTTCTATATTTAGAATATTTCTAACAGAATATTATTTAAGCAAACAGCGCACACCCAGATGAGACGCCGCATTATGCGGCGTTTCATCTGGGTCTACGCTGTTTGCAATGTCCTTTTTTCAGGACGCTAGGCATAAATGGGTTAATCTATGTCTAAAAAAATAATTGTAATTGTCATTTTCCACACTGCGACCAAAGCCCTTTTAACAATTTGTTTTGTACAAATGTGTAAACGAATTGACAGGCCTACTATTTGTGTGTATTTCAAAGTTGGTGAGGTCCATCTGGGCCGGAGGCTTGATTTTTAAAGTTAAATCAATTACATGAACGCTTTCACAATTAGCACGTATTGATATTGTTGATCAAATGAGTCGTGTTCTGAGAAAACTGAGAATAATGCATGTGCGTAAAGTGTCGTCCCAGATAAGCCTGTGCAGTCTGCACAGACTAATCAGGGACGGCACTATCCGTCTAAATTGGATTTTTGCTAAGAAGAGACTTCATTTTAACGAAAAATGTCATAAAAGCGGAAAGTGTCGCCCCTGATTAGCCTGTGCGGGCTGTAAGGCTAATCTGGGACGGCACTTTACGCTCATACATTATGCCCAGTTTTCTCAGAACACGACTCAAATTATTAACGTAATATAAGCTTTATATATGCCTATTACATTAGCCGTTGTAGTCTAGTGATTGGAATTCCTGATTTTCATCCCGGCGGCCTGGGCTCTAAGTCGTGTCCAGCACCGACAAGTTACGTTTGTTTGAATGTTGTTTGTTTCTCGTCGAAATACCATTACCGCCATGAATCATGCATAATGCGTATTGCGTTTGTTCTTTGTTATTTAGCGGACAAATATTAATGGGCGGAAAGAAACTACTTTTGGACCAAAACATGCAAGGTCGGCACACAAGTAAAGGATCAGTCCAATCTTGCAAAGACTTTCTTACTTAAAACTAATCAGTAGGTATTTTAATGAGCCTAGCTCTGGGAAAACGGGATTTAATGCACGCGCCTAAAGCGTCGACTTAGATTAGCCTGTGCAGTCCACACAGGCTAATCATGAACGACACTTCCCTCCTAGTAGGGATTTCATTAGAAGACTTTTTAAAGAACAATTTAATATGAGCGGAATGTGTCTTTATTCCCAGAGCGTGCGTGGCTAAAAAAGATAAAACTGGCCAGTGGCCTCGTGTTATTAAAGGTTTTACAGCTTCCGGCTATTGGTCAATAAGTAAGCCTTAAACCCCTTAATTACCCGGGCCGGAATTGAAAATCTACGAACCCGAGACATATAATTAGCAGTAAATACGAAGTTACTTATCAATTAGATGTTTTTGAAATACAACGCTGTGGAGATTGTCCCCGTCATTAAGGCGCAGTGAAAGGGGTTACCCGCGAATTTACGGTGAGATAGCGTCAACGCAAATACCCCCTAGATGTCTCTAATTGTACCGTGACGGCACATAGGTGTTATAATAGGGCGATTTGTTGTAATTTTGTAGCACGTGTCTTTCCAAATTATGTATTTAACTCTGCGTAATTGATAAAGTCTATGTGCTCCTACTAGTTAACCCTCGGATTACGGCATTACGAATAAGAGCCCCCCCCCCCCTGTTCGACTGTGGACAAGTCGACATGCTTGTTTAGTTATAACATTTTAAGTTGTACTCCCGTGAAAATTTGAGAAAAAAAGAATGTTCGACGTTAACAACAGGTCACATCTTAATCATTTTTATCTTTTACTTGCTTAGAAAATAAAAATGTAAAGATACTTATTAATGAAATAATCACAGACTTAAGGATGTGTATTAATAATTATTTTATTAATACTTTTCTGAAGTTTTCCCGAAGAAGCTTCCGGGGCCGCGCCTGTGCTTACGTACATACAGTTCATTTATAAAGTAGAATTAAAACGCTGACTGATCTGTATTATCCTTCATTTCAATTATCTAAAAATATTTATGTGTAAAATACCCGCCAAAATGCATCTACGACGTTCCAAGGGTTAAATTGTTCCAGGGGGTACTACCTTCGGACAACCTCGCTTTGGATCCTTGGGATGGTATTCATATTCCAAAATCTAGAAATTATCATAATTGCTTAATTACGATGATATCTGTCTTTTATTGTATAACGATAAACCTTCTAAAACAAATTCGATACACTAAGGTACTTACTTATGTGAAAAAACAACAATAAACGACATGCCGAGCAACGATTTCTGAAACATGATTTAAGAAAACATGCAATCTTTGGAAATAATATGTTTTTGACACCAAATTATTATCAAATATTAGCTTAAGAGAGACTTAGTGTCAGAAACCGATCTCGGTTATTGGACGATAATTTCCGCGTTGAAGAGATTTCGGTAATACATTTTTATTAGCTATTCCGCCAATATCTAAAGTCCATGTCAATACTGCTACCCATCCGAAAAGATAATAATCCGGGTACTCTGTTGGATTTTTCGGACACCTGTGGGTGCGGCATTTAGACTTGCGCAATATGGCATTGTTCAAATTTAACTAGACTTGCCAGATCGCTAAAATAAGAGCCAACGAGGCATTCGCGTCGTGAATACAATTCAAATAAATCGATTGTCTACTCGTAAAATTACCGGGTCAATACCTGTCTAAAATGCGGCCCCTCCGCGAGTGATTAATCCAGTCGCGCCCAGGCGTCCGGGAAACACGGAGGTCCGAAAATAATTCGATTATCTAATGACGATACCGGGTCGTAACGAAGTGTCCGCAGAATAATGTGGTCACTGTACGTCCACAGGTGCGAAACACTGGGCGATAGAAGGCCCTTTGTTACAAAATTGTGTGAAAAATGTAATTTCAAAACGAGGTCATTATAGAAATTCCCTCATTTGCGCAACGCGCTTTAAAAATGCCGTTCAACTGAATTGATTCAATTTAAATAATTTCCGATTAACGACTAGGTGCCAGTTAAACATGCTGGAAGGTAAGGTTATCCTTCGTAACGGAAAAAAAACTGAAATGTTTTGCTCGAAGCAATCTTACTATTAGTAATTATTAATCGATTTAACCTTTTTTCAACCTTTTAAACTGTACAACCATTTGACCTAATTTATTATCTGAATATTTAATGACTGAGTGACTTGTGCAGCTAACGATTCACTTGTCGCAAGTTATGTCATTCCGGTATACTCGCAACTTAAAGTGATAGTATGGGCATCTAACCGTTTATAGGTGTCTATCGCAACCGTTGTTTATTTTTGGTGTTTTCACTTCATATACACTTATATTTGTTAATGCAGCATCAACATACTAAAACGATAATCCGGAAAGACAAAATTAATGCATTTGAATATCAACCGTACTTTCGTTTGACAACTGATCACGCATGTACAATGTGAACCTAAATATAGTTTTAGTGCAGATTCGTTTATACGACACAAAGACACAATTTTCTTTTACGGATTATTTCGGCTTACAGGACTGGGTGAGTCACGCAAAATATCGAATATAAAATGTATTTTTTATAAACAACTGGTAGCAAGATGAGTTGCAGATAATTTGTCAGTAACAACATTTTAATCTACTCTTTTGAACTGTTAAAGGGATCTTTTCACGCTTTGGTAAATTGACAAAATTGAAAAAAGTTGTTTCAGATTCGCACATTTTCGTTTTAGTTATGATATTTGTGAGGAAACAGTAATACTGAACATTTACCATGGTCTAATATAGCCATCATATGCATCTTTTGACGATTTTAAAACCTAAAAATTATAAAGCGTTGCAACGCGAAACGATTGAATAATTTGGAGAGTTCTGTTTTTGTCGTTAAATTTTGTGAAACTACGAAGATTGCTTATATAAGGTATAAAATACGTCAAGCATGTGTACTCGGCGGAATAGCTCAGTAGGCTAAAGCGTTTTTACTTCAGGACTCTGGCCGGACTCCAGGGGTCACTGGTTCGAGACCTGCTCCGGGCAATGTTCTTTTCCTTTTTTTAATTTTATTCTTGATTTTTTACTGGAGCTTTTACGATCCAATGTTTACATTTATCAATATAAAGCATTTAATGAATAAGTTAAAAAATGCCAAAATCTGTGAAAAGGCCCCTTTAATTCTTTTCAGCTCAATTCAACAGTGAAAAAATCCCCATAATATCACTTTAAATATCGATGTAATTTGCCTCACGCAATACTCACAAAACTATTTTGCCTCACGCAATACTCACAGAACTACGGAGGCTAATTTTTGTCGTATCGTGTTGGGTGTGATTTCGTTTTTGTGTGTTGGCGGACTTGAAGGTCGCTGGTAAGCCAAACCGCCAGAACGACAAATTTACTTATATAGCGACAAAAATGACGCCAATATGACAGGTTCGAACTGTGTCGCCCTATTGGTCTGGTATATTTGTCGTTCTGGTGTGATGTGTGTTAGCGATCATTAAAGGGACCTTTTCACAGATTTTGGCATGTATTGAAGTGTGTCATTCAACGCTTCAACGTTGATAAATGTATGGAACTCAACAGCTCCAGTAAAAACATGAATACAATTTAAGCAAGAATAAAGTAACCCACAACTATGCTCGAACCACTTATCCTTGGAGTAAATGTCTAACACTTAAAACTATCGGCCATCCTTGCTCATACACTGAATTGTGTATTTGATACGTTATATTAGCAATCCTCGTTATATCACACAATATAATGATAAAAACAGAAATCTGCACATTATTCGATCGATTCGTGGTTGTTACGCATTATTGTTTTATGGTTTTTAGATCGTCAACAGATGCATATTATGGATATTTTAGAGCATGTTAAATGTTCAGTATTACTGTTTCCTCGCAAATATCATAATTACGACGAAAATTTACAAATCTGAACCTTTTTTTTTAATTTAGTCAATTCACCAAAACGTGAAAATGTCCATTTAAAACTGCCTACTCGCTAACACGAAAGAACGACAAACATACCATCCAGAACGACAAACGTGACAATTACGACAATTATAACATACGTGTATATCGCAGGTTCCTGTTTAGGCAGAAACTAGCTACCTTTCACAAATTTATTTATTTGCTTATTATTGTCTCATTCACATGTACTTCAATACAAAACATGATATATACAGCATAATATAATAAGCACATAAGTATGGCCATTCATAATAGAATTATAGGAGACAGTACATCACATAGGCAATATAAATACAATGCTAATATCACTTGATATCTATTAACATTAAAGACATTTGCTAAATATTTTACGTGATGCAAGATAAATTACATATCTACAAGATAAAACACAATTGAATCGGTAAGTAACGTTTATATGAATCGGTGAGTACCTTGTTTATATCACTCAACACGCCAAACCATGTTTTATTTTCCGTTCCAATGCCAATTTAAGTGTGTTTGGCGTACACAATCATTATCTTCGCTCATGCAAGCATTTAACTTTTATATTTAATTGTTATATTTTTGTATTTCATTGTATTATAACGAAACCTGCTAGAGCAGCTAACATATGTATTTGTTATGTAAGTAAGCAATAGCTTCATGTCATAATTATTTCTTAACATAATAACAATTGCTTTTCCTCTTAACCCAAGTATGCCTATTGGACTCTCCCATCCTTCAAAATATTTAGTAAATTGGATCATTTTATTTCCAACATTAGGGATTTCTAGTATACTTATTTCTATATTTAGAATATTTCTTGCAAAATTCCTGTAAGCAAACAGCGCAGACCCAGATGAGACGCTGCATTACGCGGCGTCTCATCTGGGTCTGCGTTGTTTGCCAAGTCATTTTTTTTCTAGACGCTAGGGCATAAATGGGTAAATATACTTGCATTACATAACAATATTTTTAAATCTGATTTCAGTTGGTTGGCAGTGATATCTGTACTTGAGCGCAGTGGCACAATACAAGAATAAACACACCTTTGATAAATATAAGTTAAAACGTAATCCGGTGTGGTCTAGTGGTGAGAATTCCTCGTTTTCACCGTCACCGGAATCAAATTCTTATCGTTATATTATCTATTAGATAATAACGTTTAAAGGGACCGTCAACCACGAATGACGAAAAAAGAAAAGTTCTTAAATACCGTATTTTTTAACAATTACAAGTTTATATTGATTAAAATAACACGACTGGTATATAACAATACTTGAAACAAATTGTTAAGTTGACATATTTTCAGTATATTCGGTAATATATTTTATTGGGTACAGGAACCAGGTAACAACCAGTAAACTATAAATAACGCAAGTGATCATCATCGTCACGATGTAAACCCAGGAATGCAAATCGTGCATGCGCAGTGAATTGTTTATATTATATATATAAAATTATCAATCTACTTGCGTTATTTATAGTGTGTATATCATTATGTCACCCATTTTCGCGATCTACTTTCGATTTCACACCGCAAATTTGTATTCCCGAATATACTGAAAATATGAACTTTTTTTCAAGTAATGTAATATACCAGTCGTGATATTTTAATCAATATAAACTAATAATTGTAAAAAATACGGTATTTTAGAACTTTTCTTTTTTCGTCATTCGTGGTTGACGGTCCCTTTAAACGTTATTATCTAATAGATAATATAACGATAAGAATTTGATTCCGGTGACGGTGAAAACGAGGAATTCTCACCACTAGACCACACCGGTAGATGCAGAGAATGACATTGACAGATTTTCAGTTTGAAATTATATTTTTAATATGCTTTTAATCATGATTTTCACAGGGATTGCATCTACGCTTGAAATGAAAACCTGGACCTCCTGGCCACCGATGCTGGTCGTCTATATCGTAATCTTTGTAAGGTTTGACAGTGCGAGAGAGCCATTTTAACTAAACAATTAAGAATTAAGTTACATTCAGAGTATGGTTTATTTAAGACTTTTGCAGTATTCTTCTATTCTTTCAGGTTAAAATGTATATAATCACTTTACCTATCCACTTAAACATGACAGGACTTCCATGACAGCACTTTTGGAAATACTTTGACAAAAAAGAAGAATTAATTGCTTCGTGTTCAGTTATGCAACACATCTGATAAATCTTATTTTTTTACACATTTTAGTATCGTGCTAATTCGTTACACGTTCTTCAAATCAAAGACTACGCCATTAAAAATTTGAAATGACGATTGAGAGTTCTTGATATTTTTTCTAAAGAATGCAGAAATAAACAAAAGGAATATATATATAGTCGCCTTAGCGTAATGGATAATGTGTTCGCTGTTCGATCCACAAGTTGGGAGCGTTCGCTACTGTCTTCCTATTAAAGCGGGTATATACGATTATGTCAAATATTTATGAATTTATATAGAATGTGTAATACACTTATTATATATATATTTCAATATAAATTAAAATAAAAGTTAAGAAGAACATGTGTCGAAAAATGCGAAATAAGCCAGATATTTAATTCTGAAATTGAAAACGGCTGTACAGCCGAATTCGCCAGCATGTATACCATACATGTACGATGTGAATCTAAACTTAGTTTAACGGTTTATTTGAGTTCCTGCAACGATATCTATTCATACGACACACGAACACTAACTCCAATCCTAATACAAAGACGAATGCTTCGGTTATTGTAGGAAAATATGTACGTCACAATCAGCTCGGGGCGCTTATTTGTCTGTGCTGCATTTTATGAAATTCGGCTTTAATGTATAATTTTTCTTGCCTATTTTGTGTTATTGTAACATATTTTATCAATATATAACAATTAAACACATATAAAAAAATCGTATATACCCGCTTTAAACACCTGAGTACTGTTTCCACCCAGAGACGGACTCGAGGTTGTTTCAATAAGCCTTATTCTTTCGATGCAGTCGAGCTTACTTTAACATATTTAAGCCAATAGACTACCTGAGTTCATGACTACTTTCTTTTGTATGCTGATTATTAACACAATGGTGATTTATATAATATAATGCAAATATATGTGTGTTGGTTCTTTTGCTTTCATTACTTGACATAACTGCCGAAAATGAAACCGGAAATTCTAATAAAGGCAGTAATTAAAGAAAAACGGGAAAACCAAAACACGATTCAATTTGAAATGCAAGGGGGATGTGAAATCTCAACTTGTTTGTTTTAAAGCAAACTTATTGCGCCATGACACATACGCTGTGAGTCATGCACAAGGATCAAGCAGGATTTTAAAATATTAATACAACATGGAACTGCCTCGATAAATCATGATCAAAGATCAAGATTGTTTTGACACAACTAACACCTCTATTTCGATTAAAGCTCTTTATGTAAGTCCCTTTTACCGCTCAACAATTGCCAGTGTACAGGTGTATAGCGGCTAAACTGCAAATCATTTCTCTTTGCCACTTGAGGTATTTTCCCACGCGACTGTCGCATATGTTTTAATCGATCCGTTAAAATGTCGCAACTAAGTAAATCAAATCCCTCACTTAAAGCCTTGTAGCGCCCACATTGCGGTATTTCAAAACCTATTTCGATGAAGAGATAACCAGTGAATTGGCTAGTACACTCCGTTATTGTCAGCTCTCAATTTTATCTTTGTAAATGTTTACAAAGTAATCTAGGCATTTATTTTTACCTTCCAAATGCGCAAGATGGGCGGAGTTTTCCCATACATTTTTCTGCCATATACGCCACGTGTTTGCAGTCACTTTGGCGAGATTGACAAACGCATAATCTTTTGCCTCACCGGCTCGACCAATCAGAATCGTCATCAAGACATAATGGCGGTCACCGACATGCCCACATTTAAACCGATTGGATTACCGCGCGTTTGATGATTTAAACGAAAGGAATTTGAACGCAGGTGTAAGATAGAAAGCGTGTGACAGCAGTCGTTCTAATATATGATATCATTGATCCTCAAAACGGAAAAGGACATCGTTAGTCACAAGGCGTATGTATAATGACAATCTACATATTTAAACAGTCGAGCTGACACAGAATTCATATGGTTGGTAAATAACTAAATATGGACGGCTCACATTTATGTGTTTGATAAAATATAGCTAATCGAGGATACTCTCGATTCCTTGCTATGAAATGTCTTCTTAAAGCATGATCAATTAGAGATTTAGGATTGCCATTTTGATAGGAGCAATATAATAAATAGACTGCATTGACGGACAAAATTGTAGGCTCATTAAACCAGGGACCTATACAAACATAAAAATACACCAAAATGTACATCCATTTTTCGTTGAGATTGGTTTAATCAGGGACCTAAACTATTGTTTGTATAGGTCCCTGATTAAACCAATTTCAATGAAAAATGGATGTACATTTTGGTGTATTTTTTATTTTTAAGTTTTAAACAACAATCAAATATTGTTGGTGATAAAAGGAAAACATATAAGAAAATGGCATCAAGTTGTTAAACTTTTTGTATTTAATTTCTTGGTAGATCTAGATCACATTATAATACATGTATGTTTTTAATTTAAGCGCAACAATACAGGGAAATATATCACCTTCTTCTCGTAGATGGATACGCCGGCATTCTGTGCAAAGGTAGCCGCTGCGCTATAGGTCCTCCAGGCTGCGGAAGAGCTTCCATTGCACCTTGGTCTCCGCCTCCCAGACCCGGTGAAACATATGAGTCGCGTTCTGAGAAAACTGGGCATAATTCATGTGCGTAAAGTGTCGTCCCAGATTAGCCTGTGCAGTCCGCACAGGCTCATCAGGGACGACAATTTCCGCTTTTATGACATTTTTAGCTCACCTGTCACAAAGTGACATGGTGAGCTTATGTAACCGTGTGATTCCGGCGTCCGGCGTGTGTGCGTGCGTGTGTGCGTGCGTCCGTCAACAATTTGTTTGTGTAGACAGTAGAGGTCACAGTTTTCATCCAATCTTTCTGAAATTTGGTCAGAATGTTCATCTTGATGAAATCTGGGTTGGGATTGTATTTGGGTCATCTGGGGTCAAAAACTAGGTCACTAGGTAAAAAACTAGGTCACATAATAGGTCAAATAATAGAAAAACCTTGTGTAGACAATGGAGGTCGAGGTTTTCATCCAATCTTTATGAAATTTGGTCAGAATGTTTATCTTGATGAAATCTGGGTTGGGATTGTATTTGGGTCATCTGGGGTCAAAAACTAGGTCACTAGGCCAAAAACTAGGTCAAATAATAGAAAAACCTTGTGTAGACAGTAGAGGTCACATTTTTCATCCAATCTTTATTAAATTTGGTCAGAATGTTTATCTCGATGAAATCTGGGTTGGGATTGTATTTGGGTCATCTGGGGTCAAAAACTAGGTCACTAGGTAAAACAACTAGGTCAAATAATAATAAAAACTTGTGTAGACAGTAGAGGTCACAGTTTTCATCCAATCTTTATGAAATTTGGTCAAAATGTTTATCTTGATGAAATCTGGGTTGGGATTGTATTTGGGTGATCTGGTGTCAAAAACTAGGTCACTAGGTCAAAAACTAGGTCACTAGGTCAAAAACTAGGTCACTAGGTCAAATAATAGAAAAACCTTGTCACAGTTTTCATCCAATCTTTATGAAATTTGGTCAGAATGTTTATCTTGATAAAATCTGGGTTGGGATTGTATTTGGGTCATCTGGGGTCAAAACCTAGGTCACTAGGTAATATAATAGAAAAACCTTGTGTAGACAATAGATGTCACAGTTTTCATTCAATCTTTATAAAATTTGATCAGAATGTTTATCTTGATGAAATCCGGGTTGGGATTGTATTTGGGTCACCTGGGGTCAAAAACCAGGTCACTAAGTCAAATAATAGAAAAACCTTGTGTAGACAATAGAGGTCACAGTTTTCATCTTATCTTTATGAAATTTGGTCAGAATGTTTATCTTAATGAAATATGGGTTGGGATTGTATTTGGTTAGTCAGGTGAGCGATTCATAGCCCTCATGTTTGTTTAAATGAAGTCTCTTCATAGCAAAAATCAAGTTTAGGCGGAAAGTGTCGTCCCTGATTAATCTGCACAGGCTAATCTGGGATGACACTTTACGCACAAGCATTATGCCCAGTTTTCTCAGAATGCGACTCACATTATATAAAATTGACGCATTTGAAAAAAGATACATTATAAATGTCTGCATTTTAGTTTCAATGATTTGTAGCCTGCAAAGTTAAAATGTTGGTCTCAGGAATTTTTTTGAGCTTCCACAAAGATTATTTTAGGCCATTTCGGATGGTTTATGCTCTAATAACCTCCGCGTATCTTTATATGCGTATCCTTATATGCGTATCCTTATATAATTTGTTATATTTATGACCGATGCCAATGTATGTTCACGTGGATTTGGTTGGAATTATTTAGTTCATGAAATAGCCTGTTACCAAAGTCGGTTAATTACCGTATTCGTTCTTTTGAAATAACTATATTGTTATCTATCATTGGTTACAAACAAAAAGGGAGCGATTAATTTTCAATTCCAGTTCAACATATGCTCGATGTTGTGTACATGACAACCATAGCGATGTGAAGCTCTTGTGCATATATCAAGTACATGTATGTTTTCGTTAGCATATTGTCAATGTCCCTTTAAGTTTAAAGCGTTGCGGGGCTATGTAGGAAAAAAATGCAAAAAAGCGCCCCCTTTAATAATTTAAATGCGACGCAATCCAATCCATCCAAGGACAAAAGGGCAGGCATAGACAGTGATAGCGGAAACCCGATCTGAATCGCCCCTTGTTAAGTTAACTATTCAACATCCTGTCAGAAGTGTGGGAAAATCGCCTGGCGGATGTTTTCAACTCTCTAAAATTGTACAACTATACAAAGTAGCCATTATTAATTGCGTCTACTGGCAATTTGAGGCGTTTGGCGACCTTTGAAGAAGTTATGAAGCCGATCAAAGCGTTCGCGCGTCGCGGTCCCATTTTTATGAAATTCATAAGTGGTCTTTTCATGTCTCGGTGATTTTCAAAATAGGTGTGGAGACCGCTAAGGAAACGTATGGTTTTACGTGACCGCGGAATTAATGGATAGAAGCATTATAATTCCGTAAACATGAAAGTTAATTGGGCGTTGGCCTTCTCAATACAAACTTGCATACTTGTCGCCGAATACAAATAGGAGTGTTGTTTATGCTTGAAATTTACAAGTACTATTTAAGTGGTCGAGGATAAGAAGTTCAATTAAGTCTCAAAGTTTATTTTTTCAAACCAAATGCTTCTTTTATTAATCCATTTATGCCTAGCGTCTAGAAAAAAAGGCCTTGGCAAACAGCGTAGACCCAGATGAGATGCCTCATGATGCGGCGTCTCATCAGGGTCTGCGCTGTTTGCTTAAAGGAATTTCTGTAAGAAATATTCTAAATATAGAAATAAATATACTAGACATCCCTTATTTTGGAAATAGGTTGATCCAATTTAGAAGGATGGGAGAGTCCACTAGGCATAAATGGGTTAATATAACTTGACTTAACAAACGCTAGGATTATCTGAAACAGTGAAAACATAAATTATTTTCTCCTCTTTAGTCATCGAACGTTTATAGTATATATATATATATATATATATATATATATATATATATATATATATATATATATATATATATATATATATATATATATATATATATATATATATATATATATATATATATATACATATTTTACTTGATAATTGATTACTATTTAGAAGGAGTACCGACATTATATTTTTCAGAACCACAGCTTAAGAAGTATTTTAATATAACTAGAATAAACAAATCGAGCTTGAATCTGCGACATTCGGACGAAAATAAGACTAAATAACTATGATCACGTTAAATGTAATGCAGGGGAGGCGCCTTAACGTTTTTGACAAAGTTTTATAAAACGGTATATATATTATGTAGATAAATGTATACCAGAGTAGTAGACTTAAATCACTTTAAACATTTCTTATATATGATTGTTCGCAAATCATATTTACATTTGAGTCGTACTCTGAAAAAAGGAGTTTAATGCATGTGCGTAAAGTGTCGTCCCAGATTAGCCTGTGCAGTCCGCACAGGCTTATCAGGGACGACACTTTCCGCTGTTATGACATTTTTCGTTTTAAGAAAGTCTCTTCCTAGCAAAAATCCAGTTAAGGCGGAAAGTGTTGTCTCTGAATAGCCTGCACAGGTTAATCTGGGACGACACTTTACGCACATGCATTAAACCCCCTTTTCACAAAGCTCGACTCATAGATATATGTAAGGTTTCTCTGATAACCTGTTAAGATAAACAACCGTTATTCGTGAGTTAATTGTCGTCCTAAACCGGAGCCTAGCATCACGAACATACTTAAGTCATTATTCGGACTCAATTTAGATGTGTTTATCAATTTTAAGGATGAGGTTGGCCATCTTAACCAATTTGGTGTTCATATACGTTTTCTCTTAGCTTTGATTCTGACTAAACTATGATTTTAAGGATGAATATACACCGGTAATACTGTTCATATGGCTGAGATTTTGAGATTTTCACGAGCTGACCGTGCTTTGCAGTGCTTAGTTAAGTGGAAATCAAATCATCTATTCTGAGAGGAGCTACAAAATTGAGGACGTTCGTGATGCTAGGCCTAAGTGTCTAAACTTATTAAATTAACCGTCACGTTTTCTCTCGTGTGACTTAACAACAGTGTTAAGGGTGCCATTTGCATTCATAGGACGGTGTCTAGACAGAAATTAAGAAGCAAGAAAAACGAAAAAAAGGAGAAGAGTGGCATTAAGACAAACAGTATACGACGATACAAGTTCATATTTCTTATCAATGACGCGATTGTTTTCGCTTTTCTTCGGTCGCAACGGCTAATGTTGCACCTATCATGATGTCAATGCAGAGGCTTATACCACCAGGATCGCTTTATTTTCATAAATCCCGTATAAATGATACTTAAGTTGGACCCCACCGAAAGTTGCGCAAATACTGCACAGCACGACCATGCACGGTCGCTCGAGAAGAAAATGACAATGAAGTGAGTCGTGCTATGTGAAAAGTTGGTTTAATGCATGTGCGAAATGTGTCGTGCCAGATTAGGCTAATCAGGGGCGACACATTCCGCTTTTATGATAGTTTTCTGTTTACAGAAAGTCTCTCCTTAGCACAAATCCAGTTTAGGCGGAAAGTGTCGTCCCTGATTAGCCTGTGCGGGCTGCACATGCATTAAACCCATTTCCACAGAGCACGGCCCAAGTGTATCTCACGCAACAAGGTGACGATTGTGAGTGTATAATTAATTTTCAGGAATATCTAAGACGGTTTCGTACATGACCTTGCATAAACTCAAAATTTTTATCAACACGAAACGTATTGCGTATTATTATTATTAGACTTACTTTGATACAGCGGGGCCGATGCATGTTCTTAAAGTGTCGTTCCTGATTAGCCTGTGCGGACACTTAACGCACATGCATTAACTCCAGTTTACCCAAAGCGATGCTATTATTTTTATGTATTCCATTGTTTGCATGAAATTTCAGCATTGATAAGTCAAATGCAAAGATAAGTGTTTGTGAAGTCATCAGTCCGGAAATATAGCAGATCTATCTATAATTTAATGGACGTGTGTGTACAGAGATGTGCCTTCGTGTGTTCGCAAATAACATATGAATAATTGGGAAATGATTCTTAAAAAAAACAGTGCGTCGGGCTCAAATTCTTTGTCAATGTCTATTATGTCGACTCAATTAATCTCGAACGGATCGGAAAAGCCCATTGTGAGTATTCAGTTCGTTTTTTTCGGGTTATTGATTATTGATACATTAATTGTCGTCTGAAATGTAAAAAGTTATAAAAGTTATAAAAACAACAGCAGTAGTTCTCGAATTTCAAATCCCGGCATTGCGCTGGTTGAGACGGTTAGCATCAACCGACATAAACAAAGAACAACAACAACAACACTAAACAACAACCGTAAAACACGACGACGATCCAAACGAGGTGTACATCTTTGATATTTTGCAATTGTTTCCGATAGGATAAATTATTAAAATAAGATGATGCTGTTAATAATATTTGATTTTCTTTTGACAGGTTTTATTTATATGGTGCATATGTTTGAATGAACGCTTTTGAGGTGATTTTATACAACAGAATATCAGAAATTGATAATTAACTTATTCAAATAAATAACGCGTTTACAAAGTTATACTTATTGCGTGTACATATTTATTATTATTTACATACCATCTTCAACGCATCAATTTACAATTTTAAACGGCCATTAGAATATTTGCTTAGGAGCTACCACCGTGGAAATGAGTCAGTATTTACAGAACAGATAACCTCTTGTAAGATGGGTGTTTAAGGCTTAACAAAAAAAAATGCATTTTATATTTTTTTATGACCAATCTAAAGATATTATCGGCAGGATTTAAACGTCTATCAAGAGCTTTTGAAACCTTAAAACATACACCTGTGCACGGCGCTTGAAGTAGGGTCATTGTATCAATCGCTTTTTAATTTCGATTTAAAACAAATTTTACACCGAGGTGCCTATTAATTAACATCCACTTGTCGATTCAGCGGAGAGTATTATAACCGTCATATTAATATTCACTATACAAATGACATGCCTTCGTGAGGTTTTGAACGCTTAATATTAGTGCAACTCGCACCAACCCATAATTTAAATCCGAACGTTCGCTAAAACATTCCGCATTTTAGCACACATCTCTCTTATTCATGTTTTTATAACACGTCATTTCTTCGTTACAGAAATATTGCAAGAATAAACATAGTGTTTTTGTACGGACGGTTATGCTAGCATTTAATCATAAAACTCATACTTGTTTCTGTAAATCAAGCGTTTTGTATGTTTATAACACGCGACAAAGAAGTCTCTAAACCTAGACTGGTTCGATATAAAGGCGCGTGAAGGCGTCAAAGAAAGCTTGGTCGAGTCGTTAACCAGTCGAAGAATGCACGATATTGCACGTGCGGGCGACGCCGGACATTATCCGAACAGGAATTGGACATTTCGCATGCCGTGGCTTTCTAATTAATAGCCTCTTGATACGGCGGTGCAATGGAATGCATCGGTTTGTTTTCCTGTCGCCAGAAAGTGTCCCTTGGGGGTAATTACTGGGACATACCTGTGCATATTTGCGCATGCGCATTATAAATCATTACGCCGTTTGTAATCGATAGCTGATGGCGGTGATTATGGCAATTTGCTTGTTTAACAAGACTTACAATTTATTTTAAAAAGCCGAGAAAAATAATATGTATAATATATAAATATAAAATATATATACATATAATCTTAAAAGATCGTATATTAAAATATCAATACAATAATGTGATTTATTGCGACAATGAAGTTTTATTAACTAAATGTCAACAAATATCAAATAAAGCTATTTGTATTATAAATGTAAAACATTAATTACATATTACAACACCATTACTAAGTAAGAAAAACACCTTACCATAAATGATTAAAATAAACCACACTATTTTGCATAGCTAGACATTCCAGACATTTATGAAAGTAAACAAAAATATATAATAATTCAATCATTGAGACGAGTACATGACAATGCAATTTTCATTCAAGTTAAAAAATACGGAATCTTATCTTTGTTGTATAATAATAATAATAATAATAATAATAATAATAATAATAATAATAATCTCTTTATTTACCGAAGGTAACTCATTAAGACAACACATTGATACAAAGTCATGCAGACAGTTTAACAATGGCAATCTTATTTTCAATGAGGCCTTCAAACAACTATGGTATGTATAATGCATTTCTACAGTATAATGCAAACATGTAGACTTTGACGGACATAAGAGTACTGTAACAGTGTAATAGAAGTGTCATAAAAAGCAAGTATATTATATGACTTCTCTTATACTATTAATTTCTCTTCCGATAATGAAATGGTCTCAAGGAACACATATTTATAAACAGAAAGTATTTAAGAATATAAATGTATTGTTGATTACATTTTTCCATATGCACACACTCTAACGCACGCACGCACACACACACGCGCGCACGCACAAACCTATACACACACACACACACACACACTTATACAATTACCATATCTTAATTAACACGACCAATATCAATAACAAAAAGTTAACAAAACAGCCGCGTACATTATTGTACAAAGTCAGAGTTTAAAAACGTGGAATACATAATTCTTGAAATAGTTAACGATTGATAGAAGCGGCTGATGTACACAAATATTATAATTACAGAAAACCATATTCATGACCAGTGTTGTTCACAATAGGATATGAAATTACCCAACTGTTATGAAGAATAGCCTGCACCTCCTTGCTATATAAATAGTTTGAAAAAGCAATATGTATATTTGATTGCAGATTTTAAATCTGCAGTAATCATTACGACACTTATGGAGGAGTATTTGACTTTTGAATAAGAGGAAAACAGAAAAATGTTACTACGCGTGAGACTCATTTTGCGCCTCAAAGAGGAAATATTTCTCAAGCCTATGTTTGAAAGTGGTGAGAGTGAGAGATTGGCGAATACTAACCGGTGTGTGGTTCCATATTGCCATACCAGAGTCGCTAAACGACTTTTTTAAAAGGTTTGAGTGAGGTGTTTTATGCGTCAAATCATTGTTTGATATCGATCTTAAATTGTAATTATTGTTTTTCACCAGTTTTATCGTTTTATCAAGTCGTCAATATATGTGGGCGTTAAATTATGAAGAGATTTGTAAATAATTATACCTGTGAAATATTTACATCTGTTTTCAAACGAAAGCCATTGTATTTTTTGTGATAAATCATAATAATTTATATTTAAGTCATTACGTAATATTACTCTTAAAAACCTTCTTTGCAGTTTTGATATTCTGTTTATGTCTCTAGTATTTGCATTTTGCCATGTGACACATCCATAATCAATAATTGGTGTTACATACGCATTATAGAACATAATTTTCATCTCAGGTGTTAGAAAATATTGTATTCGCCTGAATAGTGATAATTTCGATACAAGTTTTGAACAAGTTATATCAACATGGGCCTTCCAATTTAAATGTTTATCAATATGGATACCTAGAAGTTTTTGGGTTGCAACATGTTTTATTTTTGAGTTATTTACAAACAAATTTAGATCTTCTGAATGTTAAGTTTTTGGCGTGATCCTATAGTCATGCAAGTAGTTTTATCTGGGTTGACTGCCATATTATCAATATCAATAAGAATAAGGGTCCGTCTTTTGGGATGCTCCTTTTGCAAATTTTAAATGTAAAATCATATATGTTAACAAACAAAAACAAAACATCAACTTAAAATAATTACTAAACACAATCGCGCATATACATTTATTGACATGGTGTTTATGATTTAAATAAATTGTCATATATGTTGATGTGGTAATCATTATAATATGACTCGCTTGTCATCATTTATTTATTGCACAACCAACCAACTTTGACGTATTGAATGTACACAGTCGTCTTGACCAACGCCGAACACCGGCGACAGAAAATAATTGTGTATGTCTCAACAGGGCGACAGAAGCCTGTCCAGAAAGTGTGGGAACTTTCGCCTTCCTGAGGTCTCCTGTCTGGGACATTTAAAGGCCGGAATTTGCATTTTCCAGTCCCATTTTTCATACACCTGTCCGAAGGACGGTGGTCTCTTTGAACTGACCGCTATGATGAAATATCTCATTAATCACCGCTCTATCACCCTTCATTATCCCTGTGTTATCTCGTTATCTAATTATATTCGCAGTGAGCATTGACGTCTTGAATTCTCTTTTCCAAATAATCAACAAAAGTTCCAAATTTATTTCCAATTAAGAATTATTGGCGGTATTTAAAATCCGCCGTTATCTTGAAATTAGATTTGGGAGATTTTTAGATCGCGAAAACTCCTTCGATAAAGTTTGTAAGAGAATGTGAAACGTTTTTGAAGATGGGTGTTATTAATTGGTTTCTGTAACATTAACCTCTTCAACGATACCGTTTCATTGATGTCGTCTATTAATTTTCTTTAAATAATCAGTCACAACATTTTCACAAATCATGGGCTTCGTCGAAGACGCCCTTTTCTTCCTCTGTTTTTTAATAGAATGAATTTTAGTACAGGTCGCGCCCCTCGTTTATAAATGTTGTATCGTGTAATGAACACGCGACCAACGGTAGTGTCCAATTTCTTGTCAATAGGAAATAAGAAATTTGGAAAAAATTGTGTTTTGATCTTTGGTGTCAAATTTCAAATACTGGTGGTTAATAAATGAACCACGAAAAGGTATGGCGTTTGATAAATATAGAAAAGCAGATTTCGGGTGCGGTTTCATTAAGATTCCATCGATTAAAAGAGATGAAAACACATTTATTAATAATAGTTTTATCATAAAGTTTCACTTTATATAGAAAAGCCAGTGCACTAAATAAAATATTCATTACAATGAAATCGATTCCTAAAGATTGAATTACTGAACTCAAGATAACGAGTTTCTGATTAGTTTTTACTTTTTAACAGTTCAAAAAACACAATTTAGATGAACCAAAAAATGTTCCATAGATATATATCACAATATACTTTTGCGTATCAAGTCATTATACAGCTATTTAAGAGTCCGTTTTTTCGCACCAATTGCACATTTTGAAAGCAATCGTTCGATGTCATTAGCGATTTAATTGGGTAAAATTTGCCTTCACTAAAGCAAAAACGTGAAATGGCTTTTAAACTCCTATATTCACAACTTATAAAGATCCTACCGTTTCCAAATGGGTTATGATTGTGTGTTGCTGTACATTGGAGGATCAATTAATTTTCGTTCAATCGCACACAAATGGTCGATTTTTATTAAAAGTACAACTCAAAACTGTTAACAAAACTATATAAAACCTTAGCATACTCGAGATTTCGCAGTCGCTTTTTTAAACCTCGGCTCATTATCCCCACCTCCGAAGTATCAATTGTGGCGTCATTGATTAACGACTGCAAATAGGCGCTATGCATGACCCCTTCCGTTTTCGGCAGTATAATTGCGTGCATAATCGAAATATTGGTTCAAAAGAGTGTTAATTTATTGAAAAACATCAGTTTGAAAATGATTTTAGTTTAAAATGATGTATAGGATTTTGCTTTGCCGTCAATACAGTTAAGGTCTGATTAATACTTTGCAAACTAATTTTATTGCGACTTTACTACCCATTATCGAAGCCAACTACGGAGCGTTCGATTGGTATTTCGTAATAAAATCGAAATTTGTCACAATACTTCATAGTTTTTGACAAAGCACTTTATGTTCAGTGTATAAAACTTTGTAGTTCACATACCAAGGTCTACGTCTAAGTCATAACTACAATGTATGTTGAAACAAAAATTGGTGGCAACTCAGATTTAGCATTTTAATCGACAGTTTCATCTTCACTAATTCGAAAGCACACATGCAAGACGCCTAAATGCGCCCTATTGTTTATAAAAATGATAACGTTATTTGCTTCCTTACGCATCAGAGACCATCGTCAACGAGTCAACAAACAACGTGACGTAACTTCGGGAAGTGGTGATACTCGAAATCGCGTACCTGTTGATTTTGTCGATGGGCCGATTGCCGATAATACCCGGCTAGTAATTAGAAGTGACAGCATTACATAAGGCACCTCTCCAACAAGTCGTTTGATCGACATGTTTGTTAAATATTGTTTCGGGGCACTTCGACATCAAAGACGACCCTTTGAAAATCCGGACAGCCTCACATTAGCGCAACACTTAAGGTGACGATAATTGTTCGTAATCGTGAGAATCGCACACTTCTTTGGTTTGTGCCCCTTTATTACCAAACAGCCATTTACATACATGTATGTATGTATCGCGTATCAATGTCGAAATGTTAGAAATTACGGTACATTTCAATTCGCAATGACAATGACAACTAGCGGCACATAGAATCTGCATATACGTTATTGGTATCGTTATATATTTTTTGTATCAAGATTCAAGATTTCATTAATACAACATTTACAGAAGGCCAATGGTCCATGTGGATTGTGGACACATTTAAGTACATGCAATTGATAACAACATGTATATTTACTACCGGTGTATGCATATTTCTGATGGGTACTTTATTTATGAGTAAGCGAGGTTGTTGACCATTATATATACTACATACATATATAAAATCGATCATCAATGTTTAACATTGTAGAGAAAATGTTTGGTGTACAACAGAAGTAAATTTATGTCAGTCTATGCACGTGTATCGGCACATTAGATTTGAAAATCAAGTTAACGACACTAAGTTTTGGAAAAACATTCCTCTACTGTATGGCAAATATAATGACATTTTGAATGTGATTTTTTTTTATTTCAGACAAAAAACCTAACGCAGACTACCGACAGGAGTGTCCAAAACAGCATTCCTCCAACCTTCACAAATATGTTAGAAAAGCTTTAGTTACAACAATGTGGGCACATGTGCACCGTACATTTCTCAATTTGGACCGATTTTGGTGCGGAGGTTGTAGCGTAAAGCGTTTAATGGGAAATTATAATTGAAAAACATAAGTGTTAAGTTTCAAACCACAAAAACGTTGATTAAATAAAACTAGAAATCGGTATTAATCTCCTCAGACATATCAATTATACAGGTCTACCGTCGGTATGTGATGCTAGCCCAGTTGGTAATTTAATTTTTAATCAATTTCGCATGAAGTTGAATTTACAAATTCTTCTATATTAATACCACAACAGCTTAGTTGTAAAAGTACGCAACTAAATGCGTCCGAACGTGTTAAACTAGGTCAGAATTGCAGCGAACAAGTCACTTTTAAGGCAGTTTTTAAAAACAGATTTTTTTTATAATTATTGGGCTAGATTATCTTTTTTCGGCCATAATCATGCTATTAGGGATTTGTGTTTGAATACCATCGTTGTTACTTTGTCTCACATATTACACGCAGTTATATCTGAGTATAAATCCGTCCATAGATTAGTCAGAAACCTTTTAAGTACTTCCGACCCCTTTTAAACAACCGGTGACATCGTGGGATGGGACCCGTTGAGCCCCTTTTAAAGCCTTTACACCTCAATTTCGAGTATCAGCTATCGATTAAAACGTATGAATGAAATTCCTCGGCGATATTATCATCAGGAAGCTATGCTGCAAAGTGTTCATTTTACAAATGACTCGAGAGGCCCACGCGCACCTGTAGCCGTTCCCATCAGCCTTTGTTATACCGAAACAAGAAATAAAGCCCTGAGCTACTTTTGATGAAAAATAAATTGATTGTTTTTAAATGCACAAATATCGAATTGATACGCGTTTAAAAGCTAGATGTATCGATAAAAAGCACTTGCTGCATGCCGTCTGGCTTTCTGTACGCACAAACGATTTCCGGATACCCTAACCTTGACTTGAAAATCGGTGCTTTCCACTCTCAAACAATAACAATACAGTTAAACTTTGCATTACATTTTGTGAATTTTCGTATTCCCCTTACTGGCCAATGCTTGTTTTATCATTTGTCAGTACGGATAATAATTGTATTTTCTATGATTTTACACATCAGTAGCATAATTATATTCCAAAGAATGTCTTTTTGACGAATATAGCCCATTCTTTAACGAATGTCATGTCGACAAAAAAAAGTCCATAGTTTAATTGATTTCCAAAGCTGGCTCACTGTTCAAAACTTCGCGAGGAGGCGTGGGAAGGGCGTAAACTTACATCGATCTTTGGCGCCGCCGCGCTTTCGATTTTGTATAGATTTTATCATTTTTATTGCATTTCGCTCGGCTTCAAATGAGTGTTTATTACGACCCCTTTAATTTCGTGATATAAACATAATTATGAGAGCATTTCCGGATGAAATCTGAATCGACAATTAATCAAACGCGTTTGTGAAATCAAAGAATTACTCAACATGAGACGCAAACTGTAAAATGGCTCTAAAATGTTACAAACACTCCCGACAAAAACAACTCGTTTTTCATGACGCATTATTTTTCTCTCACTGTGGGGTTAACCCTTTGCATACAAATTGGATCTTGATCAGACGCCACGTTTTCTGGGTTCTGATCTGGATCCAAACTGTTTGCAAAGGCCTTTAAAATTCGGTTCCAGCACTGAAAGAGTTAATATAAAGTACAAATTTTACATTGAACACCACTGTGTGAATTTATTACCATAGCAATATTATTATTGACGTAAGCTTTAAACTTTAACGGCTTATTCTCTTATTTACATCCAACAGAAAGGCGTGATTACTTTTTTGTTGAAAGATGTGTGAACATAATAAAGTACCGCGAAGAAATGAATGAAGGCAAAAATTAAAAGTCGTATCAATGGAAATTAAAATGATCATAATCGAAACGAAATTTTGGCAAAGGCATACACAGTGAAACTCTGTATTTGCACATATTACAAGATTCAGATCAAAATTACGAACACCAACTATAGAATAAAAAGATAAACATAAATAAACTGAGGATTAATTATTGAAGTTGGGACAAATATGTCGAGTTTAATATTTATTTTGTGCCGCGTTCTGAGAAAACGATTCTTTATGCGCGTGCATAACGCGTCGTCCCATATTAGCCTGAGCGGACTGCACGACACTTTCCGCTTCAACTGGATTTTCGCTAAGTAGATACTCCCTTTAACTCTTTCAGTGCTGGAACCGAATTTTGAAGGCCTTTGCAAACAGTTTGGATCCAGATGAGACGCCACAGAACGTGGCGTCTCATCAGGATCCAAACTTTTTGCTATTCTGATAGTATTTTTTGAAAAAAAATATTAAAAAAATGCTTATTTTAGAAATTCTGCAGACGACATTTTAGCAGACGACAAATTTCCCAGCATGCAAAGGGTTAAACGAAACCCACATGTGGACACAATTACAATAACAGCGGAAATGTGTGTCCCTGATTAGCCTTTACTGACGTCACTTACTAATCTGGTAAGAAACTGTACGCAAATGCATTAAGCCCCATTTCACTAAACGCCCTGTATTTAAATTATTGGTTCTTCTACAGAAAAAGTGTTGCGACAAAACAAGGTTTCAGGTTCGGGCCGTGTCGGAAACGATGCTGTGTTTTTACGTGTTTTTGCGGTAACTGGTGGTACTAATATTTAAAAAAAAATAATTAAGTACTACATATACATAATACTTAGCATGAGAAAGTGGACTTAGCAAATAAAACAATGTCGACACTAACTATGCTTTAGAACTTATTTACAAGTGTTTTACCAAGATATTGTTTGAATTTAGCCTATTACATGCATAGAAAAATGTCACCAAGGTTTGCCCACCTCAGACTCACGTTATAATGCGTAATTTGTAATAACCGTTTACTTAAATCCTAAAGTGCATGACATCATGCCTACACATTGAGCAATAAACCCATCATGATTTTCAGTCGACAAATATGAATCAATAGGAGAAAAAGAATACTAAGTCGATAATATAACATCCTATAAAATCACACGCAGTGTCCGTCTGTATTATGTATTTAATCTTATTCCCCAATAGAAACTCTAATCCATAGAGTTTGACAAGGTGGATGATGTACTTTTATATAATTGCGGGTACATGAAGAAATTCAGAACACGATGACTTTACTGAACTGAATTAAGCATCAGTCTGAATGGAACGAATTCAGTCGACCGGAAGGGATCGCGGACGCAAAGGAGGCGTGTAATATGCGGTCTATGAATCGACAAAGACTTATGCAAATCGGGCTGCAGTTCATTTAGCTAATCGGATTAATGTTTGAAGCGACTGAATGGGCTAGCGGCTTGCCTTTTGTGAAACGTTTAAAACGTTGAGTAACCGCGTATTGGTCATCGTTTGTTCGTGTAAGAGGATATGTCAACACCGCAACCGGAAACGGAAGTTTCTTTGAGTACTTGAGGTCAAGAGTCGTACCAATCTCGACCCGGAAAGAGAAATGATTAATGATCTCGTATACCATATTGATTTTTTTAAATGATTGACAACGTGTTACCTTTTTGAGATTCATTGGGTTTCTTTAGAACTATCACGAATGAAATTTAAATTAACATACTAGTAATCCGGTGTGGTCTCGTTGTTAGGATTCCTGGTTTTCACACAGGAGGCCCGAGTTCGATTATCGGCACCGTAACGTTTTAATGAAAGTTGTGCCATAAATCTGAACCTATGGCACTGTCGACTCTTTTTCAACGTTTGTCGTACAATGAACGGAATGGTTTGTTCAGAACGACTGTGAACCATTTTCGTACATGATAATGGATTTTACGTTGAATATCAATTAGTTTTTAATGTTTGTAAATAGGTCGTTTCTAGTTTATTATTCGTACTCAATCATGAGTGGTGGTCTGGTGAGCAACTTAACTCGAATACGAAGTTCAAGTACTTAAATAATTATGCACAATATTAACAGCAATATTGAGAATTTGTTAACCGATTTCACGCAACGAAAGATACCCAGGTGCGAACGTTATTCGTCCAAAAGGGAGCCTTTGTTATTCAGTATGTTACAATTTCTTATTATTAAACACAAGACAACGCGAATTAAGTTTTATAATGAACACCCATAAAACGGGACAGTAGTTATAATGCGACGCCTAGGTGGTCCAACTCATCATTTCGTTTAAAGGAAAAAACTTACTCTTTGTGGCACATTTGACCTAAGACACTTTTATGACGCTTCTGTACGATACAATCCAGTTTGTCAAAAATATGAATATATTCTGAATTGTATATGACTTTCGTATAGGTGTTAAAATCTATGTTTTGGTCATATATAGATCGTATCGCCTTACTCGAACACCTGGTGTCTTTAATTTTCACATGCAAATGCGCATATTCTTAAGTGTGTTTTGTGCAAAACATTTAGACGCATTGTTATTTGATTCTTGACTATATCTTAAAACAATTCTGCCACATTTTTACAATATTAAGACCAGTGCTTCACTATATGCATATTTTTATTTCTGTACATAATGTTTCTTACATTTTTTATAGTATATAAATTAATGGCGTTCAAAAGCGTGTCAGTACGAAACTACGTAATCTAGATATGTTCATCACACAAGAAACTTGGGCGTGGTCTCGTCGTTTGAATCCCTGGTTTTCACCCAGGCCGCCGGGATTCGTTTCCCTACACCGGATTAATGTCAAATTGCTCCATATAATTCCAGCGATCTCCGACAAAAACATTTATTTATAAGTCTTTGATTTGTTAAAGGAATGTTTTGTATGACTTTTTCCGGTGTGGTCAAGTGGTTTGGAGTCATGATTTTAAACCAGTCCGGCCAGGGTACGATTCCCTGCACTGATAATAGTATTTTGCGTGGGAAATCTTGTGTTTATTGTTTTTTCGACAAACATTAATACGGCAACTGCATTCATGTGGCCAGTATTTCGCTTGCCAATATTATGTACACGTTTACTGAAGGCCGTACACATAGTGGGGAATATGTAGAAACGTAACATCAGTCGTGGTCTAGATGTAAGGAGATCTGGATATACCCAGGGTTCGATTCCCGGCGTGGGAAAAATTCTTGTTTAAAGCATACTTTTCCGATTTCTGGTTAACGTTAGACGAATTTGTCAAATGTCATCGTCCTTTTTGCGAATTGTATATAGTTAAATGACAAAAAGAAAAAATTATAGCGAAATACTAGTATCATTGTGTTACACACTGCTTCTTATTGGCTCCCGCAAACATGTGAATATCCGTTTACATTCATTATAGTTGTGCTAATATTTAATGGCAAATGAACAGCATATGTTTAAAAAAAAACTTTTTTGCAAGTGTTTGATGAAGAAAACGTAAATAATGCGATATTTTGCGAAAACGGCATAATCTCTCGCTTGACATAAGACTATTTTTAATTTCAAATTTACTACTAAATCACACATTTTACTGGAATATGAAAAAAGAGGACCGTACGGATTACTCAACTTACAAAACTCCAAATTAAATGTTGTTCACAGATATGAAACATAATTATGATTTGTGAAAAAATATGATCCTGAAAAGCTGGTCAGTCGTCTGCGATTGCGATCTTGCTAACGATAAATGACCACGATCCTCGCAGACGACAGATCAAGAGCCCAACCTTTGTTATCTCTGAAGAAAAGGGTTGGGCACTAAGATCAAACTATTCCGCTCGTCGTCTATTCGAATTGCGGTATGAATGCGCGTGCACTGCTTCGACATTCCTACGGCTCACTGACCAGTAAATTTGAGAAAATGTGAAAGTGCAATCGCGCAATTAAAGCGATGTAAAAATAATAAAACCTGAATAAAACAGATACTAAACACGTGGATCAAAGCGCACCCGGTAACGCACCCCGGTTAAGGTTGTATATTAACAGGAAGATTTGTGGCGCTTTGATTACAGGCCGCAAGCGTCAATAGGTCAAGTTTTACATCTTTACATCCTCAAGACGTACGGGAACATACGGGAACTATTTTGCAAGCGTCTTTGAGCATGGGACGAATGCCCCTAGGTGGTCCCGATCGCCAGAGCGCATTAGAAATGTTTATGCAATACTCGACTAGGGGTTTATTACGGGGTCATAAAGTTTTTAAGTCTCCGAAAGGGCTACCGCTGATAAAGGCAGGGTTTCCCATTTGATCTCCTGCTAGATTTTACCCACGGGCTGATTTATAAGACGGTTCTTTATGGCGATCCATATGGTACCGCCGATCGCAACGATCAGAGCCATTATTACCGATGCATTGACGGTCCATAATGTATACACATTATCGTGTTTATTACACGGAGGAATCTGTCTTGCTTAAGATGATAGTTGAGGTCCTGATCAAACGTAAAATTTTAATATGGACAAGTCATCGTTTTTAGTGCAAATTTCAAGTAGCATAATTTTATTGGGAAGAAAATATTTACAAGCTCATAATAACAACTACAATGTGAGAGAAATAATAAATATTTTAGTTGGAAAAGGCGTTTCACATTACTGAAATATTACGATTTTACAATTTCTCAGAGTACAAACAGTACGTCCGTCGAGTACACAAGCGTGCTTAATATTTAAGTTCGCACGTGTTCACAGATACCAAAAGAAGTCATACGTTATATATGAATTGTGCTTTCATAGGACGAAACTATAATATAATAAAATCATTGGTAACGAAAAAAACTGAGCAAACAACAAATGCAATTTCTTCAGATTTGGGGCAGTGCCCGCTTGCTATTTTTTGCTATTATTTGGTAGGAATTAACACTAAATATTCTTTGATTAATTAGTTCCATTATTACTTTAACCCGATAAGTCATGGCTAACTTTATACATTGTACGTGTTAAGAATTAATAAAACATTTAATATATTTTTCCATTTATTGTGTATGATTATTTCCTTTGAATACAAGTAGAAATAAGACTGGTTAAAAGGCAGTGTTAATGTTATTAAAACATAAGGTAATTCAAACTTATTGTGTAAATACGCATTGACATCTATTATTTTTGTACATGTACCGTCTCAGTTTGTTAATTACCCCACCCTCTTTGAATTGAAGTGATTGTGCGGTTAGTCTATTATTAAACAATTTACTCATGCAAAGCATTTTGCAACATATATGTGAACATACACTAATTAAGTTATCATTATGCGTAAGAATATATAAAAAATAAATAAGAATTCTGTCGTTTCGAAAATGTATGATACCATCATAAAATTGTGTTATTTGAAAACAAAAATAAAAATGACTATTAAATTGCATGGTTAAGGAAGTGTGCTTGCTATATACTGAGCTACAAAACTCTACAACTATTACTGCGAGTATTTTTATTTTTTTATTTAAAAGACATGTACTATTTTCGTCGAAGAACATTCTCCATGGTCACGCCATGGAAGTGTTAGTCGTGATTATTTGACGAAATGATTAACCAGCAAAAATCTCGTTGAGATTCAGATATCGTGACTAAACACTTATATGTACTGATATCATATGACGCGTTTCTCGCAAGAAGCTCTGTCGAATCCTGATAGAGTAATTAGATTTTATAAACTGCACACATCGTGTTGCAGCCATTAACTTCTTTCACGATCAGCAGCCAATTCACAGCAGGGTCATTTTAAATTAGCAGTAATTCACGCTCGTCTGCATTTATTTCCAAAATATTGCTGTTATTAGCTTCTAATGTTCGAAACGTATTGTCCGAAAATATGGCAACAAACGGTGCACCCTGACACCGGACGGTGTTAGGTCATCAATTGCGACTTTCACGAGACGTTAATATTACAGACCGGTGTTTGTGGGGTCCGTGAGAGATCACAAAAACGTGAGAATGGGCGTAACCGGGTGCTCGTTGTAACAAAAGGGTCCAACACGTCGGAAGTTCGATTATGACATCTCCTGAAATGTGCGAGCTTCCCCATGGCGGGCTGGATAGCGAAACTTGGCTAATAAAAAAGACCGACCACCGAGAAACTCACGAAGTGCAAAGAATGTCACCGAGAATTGAATTGAGTATTACCCAACGAAAGTTTGACGTGCACGTGTGATATGATAGTTCGATTTATGTTCAGGTTTTATGCTGTTTGCTGCTGCTCATCAGTATCTAAGGGTTGGAAATGAAGCCTTTAACATTTGAATCTAGTAAGAAAGGTCTTTAATAAAATTTAACTTTCTGAGGGACTACAAACGTTTGAAAATCCGTTTTTAGTGGCGAAGGGTTAAAACTGCTGCAGCATAGTTTTCTGTTAGTCCCGGTGTATCAGCCTGGTCAAGTAAGACGTGGTTCTATGGCGATGTTTACATTCGACGTTGTTGCTGTACCGTGATGATATTTGCTATCGATATCGGTATGATTGTCAACGCGTCGTTATCAGCGTCGTGTTGTCATTGAAGAGTTGTATATTCGTCATTGTCACACAAAACTGCACTCATAAAATTGATATCAATTTGGTCTGTACCACAAGTGCTGATAATTTCGTTCATAAAATGAGAGGAGCAGTTGAAAAGCGATTGTTTCAATACCTTTGACAATCGTGAAATGAATGTACTACCTCTCTCTGACACTTACACTGTAGTTGAGGCATTTATAGACGAAAAACATGCTTGAATAACTTTTCAATGCGGTAACATATAGGTTTGAATTAATATCCATTAAATGTTGAGTTCAACAAACACTTTGATACCCAGTCGTATTTGTGCTGGGGGTTCTTACTGTGTTCTTAAATAACGGCGAATCGTGACCGGTCGCATTCCGACGCATTCCCTGGGGTCGGGTGATGAAAACGCAGAAATACAAGAACACCAAGAACGCATGATGTTGCCTACAGACAGCGGATACTGTTACAAACGCCGCACAAAAATATGACATTGTTACTTGTGTGTCAGCTCGCTTCATTTTACATATCTTACTCTTCTGGTCCTCTATTCGACGGTCTTCAGGTGCGTTCGAGCTATTCTCGTCGGTTTTTCTTCTATGATATGTGTGTTTCTTTTAAGTTCATGCTTTGTTTCTAGAGAATTCCCGTAATTATCCCTTGCGAAGAGCCATACGTCGAAGTGTTAAAGCATAGTACGTGGTCAAGATGTTGCGGTCGCGGGTCTGACGCCGTGAACATTTACTCAACATACACAGTTGCCATGTTTGTCGGATAGCCCTAGGTTTTAATTTAAATCAGATAACATTAATTTTGCGTTCTCATATGTTTTATGAAAAGTGCTGTTTAAGTCACAGTACGAATATTATTCCGGTGATACGGAGGTTTTCAGAAACCCCACAACTGAAGCATTATATCAATCAAGATAAAAAAAAATCTCACTCAATTATCCTCATAACAATGTGATTAGGAAGAAACCATAAAGACGTGCGTCTTTTGTGGTCGAACGTGACCGCAATGTTCGTCTCCGTAAAGAACTTAAGTTATACGTTTACATTAACAAGAATTTTCGGGCGTCTTAAGCGTTAACATTAACATTGAAGAACTTGCGGGCTATACGTTTATAATTATTAATTTACACGAAATTGCGGGTAAGACCAACTCACAAACAAAATGTTATCTACACAAAGTTACCCAATCATCGGGTCCTTATCAATTTCTTCGCCCATTCTAACGTTTAATGCGTTTTATAACTTTCGCTTTTAATGCGTCTTTAATCGAACAAAGATATACAATTGCTTCGTATGAATATATCAACCAAAAAGCTAGGACACGGCTGAGCGCGCGCTCGAGTCAATCATTTCTTTAATTTAGCCACCTGCCGGCTCGTCGCACGGCGAACAACTTTCCCAGGGCTCCGCTTCGTGAGCACAATCGCTAGATCTTATCTCTAACAAATAATGATGAAATGAAAATCTAATAAACTGTGTATAAAAGTAATTCTCTGTTTATGACAGGGAGGTACTTAAAATTCGAGAATCCGCTCCACAAAGAAAGATTAGTGTTTTTCTTCTTTATAAGGTATATAATACGGGTTTGTGAATCTTGCACTTTTTAAGACATTAAAACTTTTTTTTAAGTAGAAAAGACGCTGGGAAAATGACTTCAGACATATTTTTTTAATTGTCAGAGATTGTGTCATTGTCGTTTTGTCAAGCAATTGTTCATTTTGTGCTTTAATCCACACGAATCATGCGATATCATAAGCTAACAGTTATTAACCAAGATGCTACTATAACATGAAGAGATATTTGTGCCACGTAATTCCACATATACACTTACTGATGACCAGCGGAATTATTAAATATATATCGCGTGATAAAATTAAGCTAAAATATAAAAAAAATCGCTGCGAAATTTGTGCATCCATTTTTGTATCTGTTTGTTATTTTATTAAATAAATATATTTATGTAATAAAGTATATACTAAACATAATATATTTGGATAATTTAAAAAAAACGCATTTATATAACTTTTGGTTTTGCACGTTTGAATATATTATCAACTGATATAATTTAATATCAATTAGTATAATTTTCAATACTATCAAAATTATATAGAATGAAAACAATGTTCTGATTGTATTCTTTCGCTTTATAGTGTTTTTTTTTTCAAGTTTTGGATATCAAATGTTTGACACTTTCTTTAAAATTACACTTAGAGAAAATATTCTGCTGAAAAGTTCTATTTATTTGCACAACTAAAAAATCATTAAAATTTTATGAACCAAGTTTGTGCTTGTATGTCCGAGGATCGTGTTGCTATTTAACGCAAAAGTACTTTACAAGAACCCATACGAGTCACACTTTAATGTATAGGTCGTTAATTACACCAAGATTTCAATGCACGTTTGTCGCCAGATATGTCTGTCGACTCCATCTTGTTTTAACGAGAGACGTGAAATACGACGTTGAGATAAATTAATCCGCACGTCGTCTGCCATAAATTTCTCTACAGACGAGTGCCACCATAAATCGGTCAAGGCTGCAGACGACATCTTGATGTATTCCATATTTCACCACAGACGACAAGTTTTCTCTTGGAACTGCAACGCGCGGAAAGCACGCGCCATTGACACGAATCACGTGACAGCTCCGCAAGATTATCGCGCGCGCAGACGTGATTTACAACCGATAGCTAAATACCAGAAGACACTTTAAGCCGCAACGCTCTAGGGGAATGTCTGTGGTACATCACGCCGGGATCGATAGATCACTGATCAAATATTGATTTTTGTACAATAATCAATTAGCGTATTGAATATTTGACAGGTATATACGGATGACTGTCAGTGACGTAAGCAGTTACCGATAAACAAACGTGTCCGCTAGACAAGATAACGTCAACCGAAATGGAAGGCAATTAATCGTGTAAAAATATCAAAAGAAACGGGTGTTTTTTAATACGACGTTAAATAAACAAACATTCTGGAACTAAAAGTTATTGTGATCGCGTGTTGTTTTATACCTTACATTAATGAAATAATGTATTCCGGTACTTTGATGTTCTTAAAGATAAACGATGTTTTACCAATAGTGTAAATGAAAACAATTTAATGTTAAATTAACTTGCGTAATGAATTGTGTAATATAACCGCATTTTGACAAAGTCTATCAAATCTGCATCTACCGTTATCTTTGTTTTTCTTGTCAGTAAGCAAATAAACATTAACCCATTTATGCCTAGTGGACTATCCCATCCTTCTAAATTTGATCAATTTAATTCCAAAATTAGGAATGTCTAGTATATTTATTTCTATATTTATAATACAGAAATTCCTATAAGTAAACAGCGCAGACCCAGATGAGACGCCGCATGAGTCTACGCTGTTTGTCAAGGACTTTTTTCTAGACGCTAGGCATAAATGGCTCAATCAGATTGCATAACTATCAATTAATTACTACACGTTATCAGACAGCAACCCTTTTAATAAACAAATAAGTACGTATCAGTTCAATAAAGAGATTTATTTAATAGACATGGCTATAAACCGCTGCCTCGTTCACCGAGACTTGTGCACGTGCATTGAACGGCGTTATATCTGGACACGTGACAGTCAGGCTTTTATAAATGTACTATTTCAAGAAATAGGAAAATCATGAATTTTTATGGTTCATTTCTTAATGAAAGTACAAGTACTTCCTGCGTTCAACGGTTCAGTATTGTTAATCCACTAATTGTTTTCATATGAATAGAGATCGCCCGCGTAATCATTTCCGGTCGCGAGGCTCGCAATTTTCCCTCGGGGATAAAAGGGGCGAGATGCACATGGTCTTAGGTCGTTTGACTAACCACATTTTTGCCCATCGCCCAGAAAAAATCGCAGCGCTAACCGAAGACACTTGCGGCATATTTGAGCAGTTTTTGGCCGATTTTCCCACGCCGACGTACAATAGGCCCTTGCATTCCGATAGGCATCTAGCGATAAGCTAGTCGCGGGCGGTCACACCGTCTTTTGTTGGCCTTTACTGCTATCAGATAGATTATTTAGTGAACAGTTCAGTTGGAACACCACAAGATCACCGCGAACAAAAAACTCGAAATCGGGCGGAGCTTTCCCATGCTATTTCGTGTCGCGTTTAAAGATAAACCGGCACGTGGGTAAACTAGCTTTATCGCTTGATTGACAGCTGATACGGCGAGTTATCACCGGATCGCGGTCTAAACCAATCGCGCGCGAGCCGGCACGAGACAGATGAAAATCTCGGCCGCTGATTGGCTGCCAGTCGCGCCGCGCGAGCGTGGGAAAGATCACTGAATACCTTTACATGTAGCTCTCATATTGTCGTCTGCCCGAGGTTATAAACGGAAATTAAACCACTTGTTGGTTCAGATTTATTTTAGACACGACAGTGGTTGCACTCAGTGTTCGGTGTTTTTTCTCTGTGATTTTAATTTAAGTTTGAAAAACATTGACTTTTTCGTTGGTCATTTGTAAATTTGTGAAATGGCGGACACCGCAGTTGAAAGTGGAATTATGACACCTCATAATACTAACATGGACAAAAAGGATTCGGCTTACAAAAGAGTAAGTTTTAATTAATTTGGGAAACACACATAGGTGTTTTATTTGAAGTCTGGTTTACTATGATACCTCTTTTATAACAGTTTTTCACAATTAATTTGATTCGACGTCGTTGTTTGATCACATAATAACACATCAATAATTCATGTTTATGGGCGTTGCTTTGTTTCTAGCTTTATCTTACTATTCGTGTTTATTTTTTCAGAGCAACAAGCCATTTATGGAGAAGAAAAGAAGAGCTCGAATCAACAACTGCCTCACACAACTGAAGACGCTTGTGTTACAGGCGATGAGAAAAGATGTAAGTGAAGTCGGAGTTTTGAATTGTAATATATTTAACTAACATAGCACTCGATCAAAATGATATTTATTTCACATGTTTCCGTTTCAAAGGCTTTGCTGTCATTTTTCTATTACAACGCAATTTAATTTTGTAATTTGAAATATGGCTATTTACACTCAATCCTTAATATCTCAATTGAAATGTTATATTTATAATTACGTGTTGTACATTTATTTGGATTTTTTTATATTTAAACACGTTTGTATTAAATTTCCACCATCACATACCTTATTACAAAACATGATGTCAAAAGTGGGTATTAACGAACAAAATTATCCGTCTTTTATACGAATGTGAAGTTACCTTTGTGGATATTTCAACACTACATGATTTAACCTACGATGTATAAGTAAATTATAATTTTTGAACGATCTGTGATTTATGAAAACCATAACTGTGTAAGTCAGTATTCGGTTACCTGTAGTAACTTTCTTTCGGCTGTTATAAGATGGCAACACCAAAAGGCCAGCGAAATTTCACCTTTTAACCACCAGAGTCTGTGGTTTAATTTATCAAGCGATAAAGTTGATAAATTATCAAAGCTCACGTCACGGTGTCTTCCCGCGAGATCGGGGCGAGATTTTCCCACGAGCCGAGTCCTTTGATTAACGAGCGCTGAAATGCAAGATAATTGCTCTTCAGATAAGATCTACTATACGATTAAACAACGTGTGCTCATAAAAAAACAAAACATTAAAATACAATGAATATCGCAACGCGGCACATTGCGTGTCGACTGATATTGACGATTACCGAATACGTATTGTTGACCTGCATTATATTAAAATGTGAGATCCCTCTTCAGACGGGAACATAATTATGATAAATTTATTGACTTAGGTTGACAAATACTGTTTGTAATTTACTTGAAAAACACTGGAATTTAGAAAACAAAAACTCGAAACTTTGCATAAAAGATGCTTTTAAGCAAAAGATGCGAAAGAAAATCAGTGCAACAGTCTTCGTAAGAATTAATGAACGAAAGTGGCCGTTGATTAAATACTATATACATGTTACATCTATAAAATCAATCATATCAAATATTTATGGTACCTTTTTTGTATTTCCAGACGAACCAGTACTCCAAGCTCGAGAAAGCGGACATCCTAGAGATGACGGTAAAGCACTTACGTCAGCTGCAACGTCAGCAAGTCAGCCAGGCGATCACGTGCGACCCTAACACCGTCACCAAGTACAAGAGCGGCTTTAACGAGTGCGCAAACGAGGTCGTGCGGTACCTGAGCTCCGTGCCGGGCGTCGACAGTGACGTCAGAAGCAAGCTAATCAACCATCTCGGGAACGTCGTAACGCAGGTCAACGGCGCCTCGCCGGAAGTTTCTCAGCAGCCGCTCAACGTTCAGATTCCCGCCGCCGTTGGTCATAACGGTCAAGCTATGCAGAACGGGTGCCTTCTGATGACTACCGCGGGCGTTCACCCGTCGACGGTTGTTCTCCAGCAGAAATCCAGCCCAACAAACGTTGCTGGATTGTATAGTCAAGGACATATAATTCATAACATTCATCAGCAGCAACAACAACAGCAGCAGCAACGGTTATACGCATCGCAACCCCAGTTCTGTGGATCGTTTCAAATTGTGCAAAGTCCGGGGTCGTCATCGCCAGTGGCAGTGTATTTGGGTCAAACACAAACATTCCAGCAGCAATATCAGCCTCATCATCATCAACAACAGCAGCAATACCAACACACTACTCAACCGTCTCCAACAGACAGTTTATCAAGATCTCCTCCTCGCACAAAGGCCAGTCTGAAAGCATTTGACTCTAGCTTTTCGCAAATGTCGGACTCCGAACATTCAAACGCATCGTCGCCATCTTGTTCTCCTGCGTCATCGCCCACGTCATATCCTACGTCAGTGCTGACGTCACATTTGGAATACACCGTTAAATGCGGTCGCACGCCTAGTCCGCTAAAAGTGGACGATGTTTGGCGTCCATGGTGATCACGATTGAAATTAAAACATTTTGTTCAAAACTAATGCTGGCGTTAAGTTTTATGTTTATTTTACCGTTTACCTTTTGTTAAATTGTTATTGAAGATTGTTCGTCATTATGTAAGAAATTGGGACCAACTGTTAGTATGTGATGTTCTTCTGATCGTTCGTCATTTTGTATGAGAATGATACCAATATTTACCACGCATAGTTTATCATATTTTACACTGGCAACATTTCTAAGGTTTTAAACGATGTCAGTTTCTATTTCTTTGATAGCTAACTGTTTACTTTTACATTCAAAACTTGTGCCTTTTCCATAGTGCTTAGTATGGTATCGAAATCGTTTTTGATAACGCATGTTTTTGTTATATATTTTTGATACATACCTGTTTATTGTTCGTATTTTTATATGAACGAATACATGTTTATATTTTATTAAAATTGAAAAAATTACTTGCAAAAAAAATTTTAAAATGAATATGATTATCCGTTCGTGTTGTTGTTTTTTTTAAATACTTATAGTGACAAATCTTTTTCCGGTGCCGGGATTCGAACCCGGGCCGCCTGGGTGAAAACCAGGAATCCTAACCACTAGACCATACCGGATCTCATCGAAATGTGTACTTAAGATGTACTAAATCGTTGTAAAATACTTATATTACGTACGAACGTAAGAGTTGCAACAGTTGTCGTTCTTATGTATTCTGTTTCATTTAATGCCTAATTGCGTCCCCTAATTATTATGTTGAATTACACTAATTCCATTTCCCATAGGGTCATATTATAAAACTGCCAACTTTCAAAGCATTTTTCTTGTTTTTCCTACATATCAAATTTTGCAAGACGGTATCATTGCAAAGATAAATCTGTCCTCTTTCAATAAATGCAGTAAAATAACATGGTCTCGCAACTTCTAAGAAAGTAAAATTCGCCCAAAGGCAAGCACCCTCGGAAAACAGAGTTTCGTTAGTGAACTTTCGACAACATCCACGTTCTTCAATAAATGCTCCCCAAACATTCATCTTTCAACGTAATCCCCAATAAAATGCACCAAATATGTCGCAGACACACATAGGATGCAGGAACTTATCACAATCAAAGCGCTGAAGGCACTGTATGTGTTCGCTGTTGTAAAATGTCGTCCTTGATTAGCTTGTGCGCATTGCACAGGCTAATCAGTATGCACAGGCTAATCTTATTTGACATGCATTAAGCCCCGTTTTGCCTGAAAGCAGCCAATATGTACATATTTCACTGATAAACATCAGACTGGCCAATCTCGTCTTTACAAGCTGTTAAACACTATTAGTCATATAAACCCTCTGCAGTGTGCCAGTGGTTAACTAAAAAGGCAAATACACTGCCGTTCATCACATTCACATGTATGTGGAGGCACAAACGACAACTCTGCTAGGAGAATGGCATTTGTCGTCTGCTGCAACAGGCAGTGGTTGTCTTTCCATACCGTAGTTAAGGCTATTAAGCACATACTGATTTGCAAAATAAGATCTGTAACATTAGCGTGAGCTAACGCTCACACTAAAAAGTATGGGCGCGATCGCTAAATCGTTTTTAAACCCGAAGAGAAAAGGAACTCTTTTGAAACAGGCACTACTGTATTACGATTTATCAACTTTTCATTATAATTATTTTCGAATTAAAACAATAGAAAGTATTATTATGAGAGAACAGGGCTCAATGTATGTGCGTAAAGTGTCATCCCAGATTAGCCTGTGCAGTCCGCAATTTTCAATAGTCTAAGTTTATTGGATAAGTGCGCTGGGGAATACTTCGGTTCTCACATAATGCAGCTTCATGCGCAGAAGAAAAAACGTCGGAGACAGCAAACGAACATATTAAATCAGTAAAAGTTGTGAAAGTAGACTAGTTACAGTCGTAAAAAGGGCATTACACGCGGGTAAGTTTCTTCGAAAAAGTTTTACAGCAAATCTTGTATTATCCTTTTACAATTTTGTTTCATACAGTAACAATTCATCTCATTTGTTATAACAACATCACGCTATACTAATAAACAACATCACACCATACTAATTGTGTGGAGAGAAAAAGATAAACCCGAATGTTTTCATTGTTAACAACAACATGGTCATACAATAGTTGCATATTACGTGGTGTATCGTGCGAATTTGCGTGAATCTGACAATGTACACCGTGTCATGTATGCCTTACCATGAGACAACGTGAACCATGAGGATGAGCTTGAAGACGTCGTTTATGCTAACTGGGCGATATCCAATTATTAAAAATATCAAACATACTTGTAAGATTTTAATCGTTAACCAATCTAATGCATTTGTACGTAGAGAGCTTAAAATGGACCAAAATTAAAGTCGCATGAACACCTGTATTTCAGCGTGAATAACCGCAATTTATGTGCTTACACTGAGCGAACATGCGAATCAGGCGTAGATACGAACATACTTAAACACCAATTTCAAAAACAACAAGTCGCAATTTAGCCTGTGGAGAACGTTCTTCAGTGTCAAGTGTCCGTACTTTACCCCTAAAACCGCTAGAGATAGTTTTCGCACGACGTCGGCGAAACATCTGTGTCTAGTTTATCAAAACGAACCACTCGCGCCATATTGTTTTGTTTTATCGTCTGCTTTAAAACATAAATTCCCACGGCTGATAGGCGCGTGGAGTGTGTGATTCGATACGAAATAACATCTGACCTCCCGCGCGACTTATGCGTGGCCCGCGTGCCAAATCTAGCGAGATAAGGCAGTCACCAAGTCGTGTGAAACTCAGTGGCGCACGTGCATTTTGTATTATCATCAACGCGCCTTTTGGTTATGAACTTTTCGAAACAATGAAATCATTGTTTACTAATAAAATAATGTTTTATGTATAAAATAATGTGTTAACCGAGTGTTGTTCCGTTGACAGATTTTAGCAACCTTTCATCAATTTATTAAATGTGTATAGGGTTTTCTGTTTTTAACTGTAAAGTATGCAGATAATATTTGAAAGGCTTACCATGTTGTAGTTTTTTTCACATCATGTGCTGACCATTAATTTATTACATGTGTATACATTTAACCGTTTTAAATGGAGATATGCAGATAATATTTTAAAGGCTTACTATGTTTTTTTCACAACACGTCCTGACCATTAATTTATTTCAAATTAAATGGAAATATGCAGATATTTTTTGAAAGGCGTGCCGCGTTTTTTTACACAACATGTTCTGAATTTGTTTTTTATTGAGTCACGTGTATACAGCGGTCGCTGTCTATCATGTTTCGTAATGGTGTCTTGTTCTGTGATAATTGGGCAAAATGCATGTGCGTAAAGTGTCGTCCCAGATTAGTCTGTGCAGTCCGCACAGGCTAATCAGGGACGACACTTTCCGCTTAAACTAGATTTTCGGTATTAAGAAACTTCATTTAAATGAAAAATACCATTAAAGCGTAAAGTGCCGTCCCTGATTAGCCTGTGCCAACTGCACAGGCTAATCTGGGACGATACTTTACGCACATGCATTATGCACAGTTTTCCCAGAACGAGACACACTTATACGTGATTAATGATAATGATCAGTATTGGAACGTACATGCAAACAGCGTACGAAGTTTGTGAGACAACTATACTATTACAGAAAATCTATTGCTATATAGTCCATTTGCCAAATTATATCAATGGATTTATATTGTACCAATCATATCAAATACAGCGTATAGCCAAACTGAGGGCAAACCTGTTGCAAAAAATATCTGTCAATAAAGTTTATTGTATTTTTTGAGTCCGGGTTGATGTTTTTTTCATATGACCGAGGTTAGCTTTCTTATAAAATAATTATAGTACTCCTTTTGATCACTAAAATAAATCATGTCCCTTATTTTTTTTACAGAAAAACGTATACAACAGCATGTCATTTATTGCAAAGCTTCGAATTGTTTACAATAAAACTGACATTTTCGCAACATAAATCCGTTTTACTAGTAAGATTTTCTTGGAATACACATCCATTTACCTGCCGCAAGTTTTTTATGTTATTACTTAGATAAGTCATAATGATTAATTACTTACAAAAAAGAATACATCATGCGCTCATTATTGCCAAGAAAATACTAAGTAAATGAAAGAATGTCATAGTTTACTCGTAAGATTGTCAGTAAAGGCTCTCTGGCCACCAACTAGCCTCCCAAATGCGTGTGTCGACAATCGCCCTGACAGAAACGCTGGCGCCATTATGCGGCGCGCTGGGGTGATATATAACCATAACGTGCCTGGAATGTTTAATTGTACATACGATTGACATCATCGTTACTAAGAAATGAATTTATTTCCAATACTTTATTTTGCTGTATAATATTATAGTTGTGAAGACGATCGATGTTGTTATTATTTCACACGGGCCTTGATGTGATTATCAGCATGATCATCCGTATCATGTACATCAGTATCATCTCTCGTATCATCATCACCGTCACGAGCAGCAACAGCAACAGCAATAGCAACATACTAACAATACTGTGTGCAACTTTACCCAACATCATATCAAACATCCGAAGCGAAAATCACATCGGTACAAGTTTACCATGGACAAACTAGTTCGTTGAGTTTAATCATTCACAAGTATATAAAGCGCGTGCAATGGTTTCTTAATAGTTTGTTCTAAACCAGTATTTAGTTATTTCATACATTATAATCTATATTTAATTTATAGCTCAATTTCCAACACTTTTCGTTAAATTCACATTTCGCTTAAAGATCTTTACTACTATTATATGATGACTTATGGAATGCGGTCATGCAGGTGCACGAATTTAAAAGTCACCGTTTTGTGGGAAAGTAAGTCAAACGGAACCAAACACTCTTTTTTTCCATCCGCGATAATTGATAAAAGCTATTAGTGTTAAATTTGGACCTTACACAACAACTTATTTCATTCATGAATACTCAGTGAGACTCAATGTAAATTATGAACATCTGAAAGATTGAAATTGCCATTGTCAATGTTAAAATCATCGTCGTCATGGGAAAAACCGTTGATAAAAAAATTCACAATAATCATTATATCACTGTCTTTGTATAACAACGAGGCATGAATTACTGAAATACATTTGTATCAAAATAGTGCAGAGCAGTTCTCTTTTGTTTTGATGTACACATATATCGCCCGCTTGGTGCAAAAAGGTACCATGTGACATTGAAAGTAGAAGGCACATGGTACATTTTTGCACCAATGGGACGATATATTACCGGTATATTTTTAGATGTTTGTTGTTGATATATATGCAAAGCTGAATATTACTTACTAACTTAATGCAACATATAACTCTTCCTGAGTAAGAATGATGGCTGATTACGTCACGCCTCTCAATGAACGATGCCGACCAACGACACCTCAAGCCGTATATTGCAAAAGACCGAACTTCCGGCCATAGCACACTCTCAGTCACAATCAAAGCCACTCAATCGAGAACCCTCGGACAATTACGCCATAACGGTGTGGTGTAGCCCACTGTCCAAAGCGTTCAGATTGGAAACCACTAAGACTGATAAATAGTTTCTTAATTCATTCTTATTGTTTCTTTGAATCACTTATAACAAATAAGTGTAAGTTTGCCGAAAAGTTTAAAAAGCACAACAATTTTTTCACAATTGAAAACGAAATCAATTTCTCTTTTTCAAAAAAAAATCGCAGATGGAAATTTGCCATGAAAAACTAGTTCATATCGATTGTTTTCAGTCATATATTAGCAAATAAGTACCGAACATTGTTGCATTATTTTAAAGCTTGTAACATTGCTTAGGTTTTACAAGACATGTTTACATTTAAATTATTATTGTTGCCTTTTATAGGATTCGTAATATAGTAGAAAATATCGTTTTGATAGAGAAGATATTTTGATGTACGGTACGTGTTAATATAACATTGAAAATAAAAAAGAATGAAAGAAAATGGGAATACACTAGTGTTCTAAATAAATTGCACCGAAAAAGATTTTTCCGGTGCCGGGAATCGAACCCGGGCCGCCTGGGTGAAAACCAGGAATCCTAACCACTAGACCACACCGGAGTAACAATATCAAGGTATTAAGATAGTATATTTGATAAGTTGTTTAATACTAACGGTTATCTGTACGAGTTGTCGTTCTTTTAAATTATGCGATAAGCAACAATTAACTCTTGTTTTCCCTAATACTTGACTCTGTTTTTATTTTATTGGGTACGATTCGATCTACGTTTCATTCCCTATATCAGGTAAAATATAACACGAATTTAAATGATAAAGAACACTTTCATACGGTTACTTGTGCTCTGATTTAGACTTCGTCTGTTTATATTGAACATCATAACGACAACTTTTATGCGGTATAGCTGTCTACCCAGCGTTCCACCTTAAATGACGTTTATCAACAGCTTATGCAATACTGGAGAAAGTTCCGCCAGTAGACCCGAATGAATAAATCCGAATTTTTCATTGGTTGATTTGAAAGAAAATTTACTACATCATTGCGTTCTTTTGGACATGAATGATTGCAGCGTTATAGAATGTAACGCCGATCAGTGTATGGAATGAAGTATGCATGTTCATAAGTACGCATGTTCACATGACACATAGACGGGTGAATATTTGATTAGGTTCCATTCTTAATAAAAAATATTCAAAAACACAATTAGTAAAGCAATGTCGACAGACCGTTTATCAGTTAGGTACATGTCAGACGGACGTCAACCTAAGCTGGGCACGACCTAATGTGACCCAGATCGCGATTATGAAGGCTTATTTGACGCACGTCAAAAGTTGTGAAGAGAACCCCGTTACAGAGATAAATACTTGTTTGAGGACATAAATACTTGTTTGATAATATTATTTTATTTCAACTTTATTTAAATTATTTTTTTTGCGTTGTTTCATTGTATAAAGTGATCATGAGTGGCTATTACATCAATTCCAAATCGCCAGTTACTTTATCAGAACATTAAGTGCGTAACGGTGTAAATACACATTTTAATTACGTTTTACAATTTTAAGAATTTCTATAAAATGTTTGGGTACATGTTTATATACTAAATTCTTCTTTCATTGGACACCTTCTTGAAGACTTTATGATGTTAAAACACGTTTGCAGTTTTTGTTGAATCTTAATGTATATAAAAGTTTTCTTTTTTATGCGGCGTAACGGTGTTGTCACATTTGTAACGGTGTGGACAGATTATCTTATACTTTCATATTCTTGTTTATTCGCATCGTTTTTTTTACTAGAAAGTATGTCAGATAAGTTCCATGTAAAATATGTGATGTTGTTCGAAAGACAATCGGCGATATGAATACGAACTTTATTCGAATAATATTGTTTGTATAAATTTCTCCACACCGTTACGACGTTGTCAACACCGTTTCTCATTCAGCGTAACGGTGTGGAACGTAACGGTGATGACATTCGGGAATTCTGACAGAACTGATTCCAATTGTATAAATTCTCCATTTTTGTCTGATAAATTCCATGTAAAATTTGCGATGTTGTTTGAAAAACAATCGGCGATATGAAAACGAAGTTTATTCAAACCATAATGTGTATATATATTTGTGCACACCGTTACGATGTTGTCATCACCGTTACTCATTCAGCGTAACGGTGTGGACTGTAACGGTGATGACATTCAGGCATTTGATCATCCACAAACAGCATGCTACTTGTCTCAAAAACACATTACGCACACATTATTTTGTGGCATCTAAGAATACATAATATTTGAAAATCATGAAAGAACAGGAAGTGGAAATAGCAAAGAAAATGTAAGAACGGTGTTGACACTGAATAAATGTACGTTCACTATTTTACTTACTTTTTGATGATTTTCACATTTTTCGCGCTCTGTTCATTGCTTAATTATGACGTAAAAGGTTGAAAGAATGTTTACTTTTCGGAAAAAGTTGTATCCCCGTATCATTCCCGTGCGGTAGATGAAATTTTCCTCGTAACGTTGTCGACTTGAAAAATTACGGACAGAGCCATAACTGACCATTTATAAATATTCTGCATATAAAGCTACTAAACGTAACTTTTATTAAGTTAAGTTTAAATATAATATTTAGCTCAATATGGTTGTGTTTTTTTTATATTTTCGTTTGACATTCTTTTATAAAACAATCAAGAAAATTACCCTTTAAGAATTCGGACAACACACCGTTACTAAAATACATGGGGGTTAGTTGCTTCGACAAAGCATAAAACTGCTTTAAGCGTGTGATCTGCTAAGAAATCTTATCTAATATTGTTTACATATTATTTAACATTGTAATTATGAAACTTATCTCTGTTAATGTCTACCATTTAGATAATTGTTGAATATGGACAGTAAATGGAACCTAATTAAATATTCACCCATACACACATTTTGAATTAATTGCTTTGTGAAAAAAGGATTTTATGCATATGCGTAAAGTGTCGTCCCAGATTAGCCTGTGCAGTCCGCAGCGTATGATGGAAAGTGTCGTCCCTGATTAGTCTGTGCGGACTGCAGAGGCTAATCTGGGACGACAATTTACGCACAGGTATTTAATCCCATATGCATTATCACAGAGCATGGCCCAATTATATTTCGCATAATTCCAGGGTGAGTACTTGGAAGGTAAATCGATAACGGGAAATAAAAAAGGGACTTTGATACACGCATTATGATGATAACAAAGTATTGCTCTCAAGATTTAAAGTACACGAATTCTAGGGAAATACATGGATGAAAACCAATCGACAATTGCCACTTATTTGCAGTATGAGTAAAAAATAAACTACCGAAAAACTATAGTGTCCTGATGAAGGGAAAATCGTTTACTTATCTTATCACACATGTGCGACGTTGAATTTTAATTGCACGAGCGCGTGACGAATATTTTCTATATTTACTAAATAGACACAAGATCCGTATACATAAAATGTATAATCCAATATTTTTTCTGAAAACATCGCGAGATGTAGAATAATAAATCCTTTAAACCATTAAAAAGAGTGTGTGCAATAAACTTTATTAGTTGATTAAATTTTTCATTTACGACGGATAAAAGAGAATAAATGTAAATCGTGTGTTAAGCATCTTTTAGTTCGTAATTAAACTGCGTGAACTTATAATTAAATTGGATATTTTCAACTCACTTGGGTGCAATTAAAGCCGAATATCTTTTTAAATATATTTCTTGTTTTAATTTTCTTGGTCGATACATACACGTTTATTCGTATTCGTTGTAGAAATACTTGTATATCCATGTGTCGTATGAACACATTTGCAAGAAATACATGGGATTTCGCTCATGGATAGATTGTCGACTGGCGTAAGAAAAGTACTTTTAATTTGAAAAAAACAATCAAACAAAAAACTTACACACACTCTTATTTCGACGACTTCAGATGTGTGTCATTTTCCCTAGATTGTTATCCGTCTATGCATTATCAACGTTATAATCGTTCCTCGCCGTTTTAAGAGCAATATTCAGTAAGTAGTAATGCCTTTGCTGCGGTATTGGGCATAATTATAATACTTCATTAACTGAAATGATGAGTATGCACACGACCACATAACCATTATTGATAGTTGTTACTACAAGCAAATAATTAATATATAGAACTTGCAGCTATGATTCAAATCTTCAAACTTCTCATTAAGATTATTGGGCATGTGTGCCGGGACACACTTCTGTTGGTCCCATGCTGCAGCCTCATGCGCGGACACACTTTACAAACAGTAAAACACAACGTAGACTTAAATGAGTTTTGATAGATGACTTGTAAATTGAAAGAAACGTTGTGAAGACGACGGATGTTGCTTTTTAGTTCGTTTGAGCATTAAAGTCATTATCAACATGATCATCAATGCCCTATCCCTTTTTATTATCAACATGATCATCAGTACCCTCTTCCTTTTCATTATAAACATGATCATCAGTACCCTGTCCCTTTTCAATATCAACATGATCATCAGTACCCTCTCCCTTATCATTATCAACATGATCATCAGTACCCTGTCCCTTATCATTATCAACATGATCATCAGAACTCTCTCCCTTATCATTATCAACATGATCATCAGTGCCCTCTCCCTTATCATTATTAACATGATCATCAGTACTCTCTTCCTAATCATTATCAACATGATCATCGGCACCCTCTCCCTTATCATTATTAACATGATCATCAGTTCCCTCTCCCGTATCATTATCAACATGGTCATCAGTATCCTCTCCCGTACCATTATCAACATGAAAATCAGTACCCGCTCCCTTATCATTGTCACCATGATCATCGGCACCCTTTCCCTTATCATTATCAACATAATCATCAGTACCCCACCTATCATTATCAACATGATCATCGGTACCCTCTCCCTTATCGTTATTAACATGATCATCAGTACCCTCTCCCATATCATAATCAATATTATTATCAGTGTCATCTACCTTATCATTATCAACATAATCATCTGTACCCTCTCCCTTATCATTATCAACATGATCATCAGTACCCTCTTCTTTATCATTATCAACATGATCATCAGTGTCCTATTCCTTATCATTATCAACATGATCATCACTACCCTCTCCCTTAACATTATCAACATGATCATCAGTTCCCCATCCCTTATCATTACCAACATAATCATCAGTACCATCTCCCTTATCATTATCAATATAATCATCAGTACCATCATATTAACATTATCAACAGTGCCCTCTCCATTATCATTATCAACTTGATCATCAGTTCCCTCTCCTTTATCATTATCATCATCATCATCAGTTCCCTATCCCTTATCATTATCAACATAATCATCAGTACCGTCCTCCTTATCATTATCAACCTTATCATCAGTATCCCCTTATCATTATCAACATTATCATCAGTATTCTATCATTTTCAACATGATCATCAGTGCCCTCTCCCTTATCATTATCAACATAATCATCAGTACCTTCTTCATTATCATTATAAAAATGATCATCAGTACCCTCTCCCTAACAATTATCAACATGATCATTAGTACCCTCTCCCTTATCATTATCCACATAATCATCAGTACTCTCTTTCTTATCATAATGAACATGATCAACCGCGCCCTTTCCCTGATCATTATCAACATAATCATTAGAGCCCCATCCATAATCATTTACAACATGATCATCTGTACCCACTTCCTTATCATTATCCACATGATCATCGATACCATCTTCCTTATCATTATCAACATTATCATCAGTACCCTCTCCCTTATCATTATCAACATGATCATCAGTGCCCTCTCTCATATCATTATCAACATGATCATCAATACCCTCTCCCTTATCATTATCAACATGATCATAATTATTACCTCCCTTATCATTATCAACATGATCATCAATACCCTCTCCCTTATCATTATCACCATCATCAACGTAGTTATAATGTTCCTCCTTCTCATTAACGTCATTATCACAATGTTTATCAGTACCCTCTTCCTTGTCATTATCGTAATCATCAACTTAGTTAAAATGCTTTTCTTTCTTCTGAACGTCATTATCAACATGGTCATCAGTGCCCTTTCCCTTATCACTATCAACATGATAATCAGTCCCCTCTCCCTTATCATTATCAACATTGTCATCAATACCTTCTCCCATATCATTATGAACATGATCATCAGTACCCTCTTCCTTATAATTATCGCCATCATCAACAGTTATAATGCTCCTTCTTCTCCACATATCACCACCATGAGCAGCGGCAGCAACAACAATAGCAACAATAATAACAATATTGTGCGTAACTACAACTATATCCATTTCCAACATACGAAACGAAAATTAGATCCGTGCACGTTTATCATGGGCAAAAGCGTTCTTTGAGTTAAATCGTCCATAAACATATGGGAACGCATAAATGTTGTATGGTTTCGTTTTAAGATTTAGTTCTAAATCAATATTTACTTATTTCGCTCACCATAATCCATATTTATAGAGCAATTTTCAACATCGTTTGTTAAACGCACATTTTTTCGCTAACAGATCTATAATGATATTTTATGATAATTAATGGAATGTGGTCACGCAGGTGCATGCATTAAAAACGTCTCCGTTGCGTGGGAAACTAAGTCAGACGAAACTGAACACATATTTTCCGTCCTCGATAAGGGATAAAACGATATCAGTTTTTAAAGTTTCACTTCCTACAAAATATAATGTTTGCATTATCATAGAGCCGCACTATGAATTAGATTATAGTATTGTATAAACAATATACAACGAAAGCGAACGTATGCATTTTTTAAGTAAAATTGATGAAAATTACTATAAACGTAACATTGAACGTAAAGATTTTATCATAAAGATGATATCAATGACACTAGATATTTGACATATTACGGAAAAGCTATGTTAAAAAGTCATCAAAGTGGCATGTATGCACGATTGTTCCACTACCCTCGTCATCATTCCATCTTCAATAGAGTTTGTGATAAGTGTTCGGACCTGCGGAATACTGTAAACCAGTAGCTGGATATATGCTTCAACTCATGGACCACCTGTTTTTATGCACACATGTGTTTACGGGTTTTAATTTGAGATTTTTTTTACCTGTTTTGTGAATTACGATCATCCATTTTTCTTGTTTATGACAGAGAGGCAGCGAAGAATGAACAGAGAGGCAGCATTTTGACAGAAAGGCCACCGATATGCATCTACACCGTGTAGCTCCAAAGACTAAAGCGCGCGTAATATCAAAGCATGGAAAATCAAAGTAGATGCGCGCTAAATGTAATGAAATATTGATATTAAATATATTCATGTTATAAACATTGGTAATAACGCACGTTCACGCATTGTAACAAATTCAAAGATATGATCCCAGAACTATATTTGTTTGCTAAAAAAAATCCCCGGAACAATAGAAATCATGAAACCACTAATTCTGATCAATGTTTTCTTTATTGGCTCTCAGCGTTTCTTACAATCAGAAATAACAAGGAAGGATTAAGTTGTCTAAACCTTAAAAAGCACAACAATGTCCACACACTTATGACAAATATGTTTAAAAAGCATTTAATTACGCTTTTCAGAGCAGTCTTTATGTTGAGGTTTGTAATTGTTAGGGTAAGCCCCGGCATTATTTAATGAATACGGCGTTTTTAAATATCAAGTCAAATACGCGGTTTTCAAAACAAATCGAATACTTTAGTTAAAGAATTTAAAGGCAGCATTTAATACCGTAAGTGGTCACGAGAAAATCGGACGCGCCCGCTTGCATTTGTCTCAAAGTGCTATTGCTAAATCAATCATGGGATTTGAAAAGACTGGTCATGACGTTTACGTGAATGCCGTTATTGTTTAGGTCTTAAATACGCCCGAAGATGTAAAAGAAAACACGGAAATGGGCAATTCTCCGACCAGCAGGGTCGAGCGTTTGTTGCGCTGTTGTAACCACTTGGCGCACTCCCTTTTGTGATATGAGCTCGCCGTAGAAAATCGACGTGCGAACGATTTTGTGAATTTGATACTGGATAATACGACGCGATAACTCTTTACACAATTAAAGGATAGTTTCGGTATTAAATTAGTGCCAAATTAGATTTGAGAGTATTTCTAAGATCAAGGACCATAAATGGGTCCGCCATAAGTGGTCCTGACGTCTTCCGGACACCTGGACCAAACATGAACAATTTCCAACCGCTTTGATGTCGCCATCGCCTTGCAGACTTGTTGTAAGGACGTTAAAAATGTTCGATGCATATAACATACACTGGTAGGCTATGATCTTTTTCATGTATTTCTCGTAGCTTTGTATCCATGAGACAACGTTTAAGCTAGATAAATACCCTTCCTTCATGTGGCAGCACAGATCAACAGCGATTTCACTTACCTCAAATATTAATCGCTTATAGAAATTAAAATTTCGAATGAAATTTTTAAAATTATTTTCAGTCATATGCTAGCATAGTCAGGACCTACAGTCCTACATGCTTGTATTTTTTTGTCTTTCTTCTACCATCTGTTTACTTTTCCGCTATCTGTTGGGAATTTTCCGTAGACTTAAACTAATTGTCTAATGTACATGTGTTTAGTAATGAACACCGCACTGCCAAGCTTATTGCATTTACTTTGGGTAAATCGTCCTTCCTATACGAACACCATTGAAGATAAGAATTGCGCAGGGTTCTATCGGTCCATCGACTTTCTTGAAGCAAGATATCAATCTGTCTTTATTAAAGAAATAAAATTCAGGAAGCAACTGACAAGAGTGACTTCACTCCTCGAACAAGCAGCTATGTAACCTGTCAAATGCTCAGTGGAAGTCAATGAAAAGGAACGAAACGTTTGAACGACTGATGCAGTAAAATACAGGGATAAAATAACAGTTAATTAAATTGAGTAATGGTTAAGCGTTTCAATTTTCGGAAGTGATGTTCGTAACATATAATAAAACCGATGAGCGACATGAATTGGTGTAATTGTCCGATACACAATTACGTTTTTAAATTGATAATATTTGTTATTTTAATTTTTAGCAATAGTTGTGCTGGCGTGAATACCAGTAGGTCTTGTAACCGCAGTTAGACGAACTTCGAGAAGACTCACCATTGCATTATGGTGTTATTTTATGATAAGACGTGTTTGGAAGTCTCATATGAGCTTTTACAAGCTAATCTGGAACCACACTTTAAGCACATGCATTGAGCCCAGTTTTGCTCAGAACGAGGCTATGTTGCTCTGCTTTTTCTTTTCACATTGAATGCCATGTTGCCGTTCTGATATTGACCAAGGTAGTATCGCTCATAGGAAATAAACTTTCAAAAGATAAAAAAAGAATAAGAACTTGTCCTCGAGTACATTTTGTACACAGTTTCTTTCAGGAAATATATCAATATTGCAGACCTCGACCTATACGTTCAGTTGTCTTCAACTTCAAACAAAGGTCACTTGGAAGAGAGGAGTGACAATATTCGAACGATACAGTGCAAATGCTGAAATCCAGTACGACACTCGAACATAGCGCAATTATGCGTTTTCGGCGAGATAATGAATTCTGTCGCGCGTTGATTTGCGCATATTTAGCATTAAATCTTAATGTGATATCCCCGTCGGTAATCTGAGACCGCCAATACTGCCCGACCATGTCCCTGCATCGCTTATGTTCTAAGAGAGCACAAACCATGCACACGGCCGAAGACGTCAAGGCCATAGCACGGACAAAGAGAATAGACAAAGAACACAAGAAGTTCACAAGAAGTAAACAACGTAAAGGACGCCTTTTGGTTCCCATGAACGAAATCATGACGTATTCATAATATACAACTTCCGTTTTACTCTAGGTTATCCTAACGGACAAATACTTTCGTAGCTCGGTCGATGAGATCAAGCCCAGTATCAAAGACAATCATACTTATATAAAACTTATTTTTAACAAACAGACTTACACAAAATATAAAGCGCCGTCATGGCTCAACTCAATATGCCCTTTCATGAGCGAAAATCTTCGTGCTTTTTTAAAAATAAATTGATAAACTGTGTGAAAACTGTTTTACGCTTTATAAAAAAGGCTAGTTTCCCGTGTGAACTTCGAAACGTTTAAATCAACTTTGATTATTACCTGAACAATTTTACTTAAATGGATTTAGAATTAGGGCAACGTTCTATGCCCTTTGGTCAAAGGGTTGGGGAGATTTGAAGATTAGCTGCATCGATAACGAGCACCGTCCGCTAGTATTTCAAACACAAAAATACATCGTCGGCAATTACAATGCAACCCTACGCCATCTATTTTCTGCTGTAGGAAATCCGAGCACCGGACGTTTATGCTAATTGTCCATCGATTCTGCAACTGTTCTTTGTGCTTGTTATTTGGTGATAAGAGGGCAAATATTGCATTTCAGACGATTTAAAACCGAGCATCTTTTCGATCGCGATCAAACCAATTAAAGTCAAGATCAACAACGTTAAAGCTCTATAAAGGTAAAAGAAATTTAAATATTGATAAGAGGTTAAAATGAATGTGATTTTAATGGCATGGTATTAAATAAAATGTTAATTGAGTGTGCATTATTTGCAGCGCAGTTAAACGTGAAAAAACGAGATTGTACGAGATCTCGCAAGGTTCTCGCGGGATTGAAAGGTTCTCGTGTAGCTCAATCACTTAATTTTGAATGGGAAATATTGTCCTCGTTTAATATGTATTCAATGCAAGTTAGTGCATACATCTAGTAAGATAAATACGTGGAACTTAAAGGGGCCTTTTCTTAGATTTTGGCATGTTTTAAAGTTTGTCATTACATGCTTTATAATGATAAATGTAAACATAGGATCTAAAAAGCCCCAGTAAAAAAATAATAATAAAAGAAATAAAAAAGTAACCCTCAACTGGTCTCGAACCACTAACCCATAGAGCCATTGAGTAAAAGTCTATCGCTTAGACCACTCGGCCATCCGAGCTCAATTAAGCATTCAGTATTTAATTCTGTATACAAGCAATCCTCGTAGTATCACAAAATATAACGACAACAACAGAACTCTCCAAGTTATTCAATCGATTCGCGTTGCAACGCTCTATAAATTTCAGGGTTTTAAATCGTCAAAAGATGCATATAATGGATATTTTAGAGCATGGTAAATGATAATGATGATGATCATCATCCTCATCATCATCATCAGTTCCGATCCGTTTTCACACCTATGTTCCCCCTTACCCTTTCTCAATCATGTCTATCTTTTTTTCAGAAATCTTAATGAAATTTCATTTTCAACTTTCAGAAAATTTCCAACAATGCCAAAGATCACAGTCAGTGTCAATGGGGTGCAGAAGTTGCTATCCAATCTTAAACCAGACGTGTCAGCATGCCCCGACAACATCAAACCTCTTGTTCTAAAAGAATTAAGTTCACAAACTTCTCCAATAATAACACTCCTTTTTAAGAAATCCTTGGACTCCGGAATTCTCCCGAAAGTATGGACATCAGCAAATGTAATACCTATGTACAAGAAAGGGAACAAAGAAGACCAAGCAAATTACAGACATATCTTTCTCAGCTGTATTTTATGTAAATCCTTAGAACATGTAGTTTCATCTAATCTTTCAGCTCATTTCAATAAATATAACATACTTTATGACTTACAGTATGGGTTCAGAGAAAAGAGTTCCTGCGAAACACAACTTTTACAACTCATTGATGACCTGGCACGAAATATGACATCTGGAAAACAAACTGATCTAATTTTTCTCGACTTCAGTAAAGCGTTCGACAAAGTGAACCATCTTATACTGCTTTTCAAATTACAGGAACATGGTGTGGATAAATATACTCTCTCGTGGATCAAATCATTCCTTATAGGTCGTACTCAACGTGTTGCTCTAGATGGAGAACTATCATCCGAGGTACCAGTGACATCAGGGGTACCACAAGGGTCTGTGCTTGGTCCGTTACTTTTTCTTCTCTACATAAATGATTTACCTCAATATATTACTTCTTAAGTTCGCTTATTTGCAGATGACACTGCCGTATACCTAACAATCAACAATATGCATGACTGCTATATTCTACAAGAAGATCTAGATAAACTAATGAAATGGGAACATATTTGGGACATGGAGTTCAACCAAAGTAAATGCCAAGTTTTAAACATAACCAGAAATAAATCAAAATTCTCTTTTAATTACAGACTTCATGGACAAATATTAGAAACTGTTGACAATTCAAAATACTTAGGTGTGGACATTTCAAAAGACCTTTCCTATAAATAGAATACAAAAAACGCTTATAAATCTCTTGGTTTTCTCCGCAGGAACATACAGACAAGAAATTCCAACATTCGCCAGCTCGCATACAAGACCATAGTTAGACCACAGGTTGAATATGCTTCGACCGTATGGAGTCCTCACACATTACAAAATACATGCATACAAACAATTGAAAATGTACAGCGTTGAGCAGTCCAATGGGTCAAGCATAACTATTCCCGGTACGACATTGTCACCTTCATGCAGCAGGAACTTGGTTGGCAGACCCTACAACACAGACGAAATGACACTAAATTAATATTTGTATTCAAAATTGTTCAAGGTTTAGTTGCTGTGCCCCTAACATCATAATATCGAACGACCCACCAGATTCACTCGTTACATGCACCCCCTCTCCTACTATACAGACAGATCCATACCACTGCAAAATATTATAATTTTTCATTTTTCTCAAGCGCAAAGGTGATGTGGAACGACCTCACTGCCACTACAATTTTTCATTATGATCTTGAAGAGTTTAAGCAGTCCCTGCTTTCCCCTTCTGCCCCTTGAACTCCGGGAGACATGTTTTTATCAATTTTTAACCTGAAATCAATAATACCCGCAAGGGGAGTTAGACAATATAGATAGATAGATAGATAGATCATCATCATCATCATGAACATCATCAACAACAACAACAACAACGGCAGTTGTACATCTGTATGAACGTGTCGTTACGTTCATAACTAGAAATGGCGCTGCAGCGGCCGACGCGTATCCCCACGCCGCATGTTTGACCCAGGGGGCACCCCAGGATTGGTAATGGGACCATGCATACTTGAGATTGACCGTATTGTCATAAGAGATGTTCAGTATCAATTGGTAGTGAATCGGTGTAGAAATGAAGAAGTTAATGTAAAATAACATACATGTATAACAAGAGATGTGTTTGTCAGAAACACAATACCCTCTCATGCGCCGCTTTGATTTATTTAAAAAAAAATCATTTGGCGGGTAATTACTTACCTCCCTTTTAAGCTTATTACTTCCCTTGGATTTGTTTTTCCTACCTTTGATTTTTTCAGAAACACAATGCCCCCTCCTGCGCCGCTTTGATTTATTTAATTTTTTATATCATTTGGCAGGTTCATAACTTACCTCCCTTTAAAGCTTATTACTCCCCTTGGATTTGTTTTTTTGACCTTTGAACTTGAAGTTGCTATCTTCAATATTGCAAAAGTTATGGCCAATTCACCATACTGGGGGCATAAAAATGAGTGAAAATCTCTGACCTGGCCCCACCCCAACCCCCATAACTTTTGACCCAGGGGTCAGATCAAAATTCCAAATAGTGCAGGAAAGTTCTGGAAAAACACTGCTGAGAGGTTATGGCAGACATGTGTGAGTTTGTATAAATCCTTTAATTATTGTAGTGGCTTGCAAACTAAAGCAGTTTTTCTCCCCTAAATGCCTGAAAATGGCCCATTTTGCCCGATCTTCTACTTCAGGGAGCCACATTTCGCTCATTTTTTAAGAAAATTTGTCAGGATTTTTTCTACATGTAGGCCAATACCTTTGTAATCAATGTTAATACGCAGTTGTTTGAAATTGGACTTTGATTTTTTTTAATTTTTCCAATTAACTTACCCTATGTCAGTACACGTTAACGTTGACAAAGCAGCTCGATTGGTATCACGCTGATCACTAGGTATCGGGTTTCCTGGGGTGGGAGGAGATAGTGGCCAGGACGGACAGACAGACAGACAGACAGACAGACAGACGGACGGACGGACGGACGGGCGGGCGGGCGGGCGGGCGGGCGGGCGGGCGGGCAGGCAGGCAGGCAGGCAGGCAGGCAGGCAGGCAGGCAGGCAGGCAGGCAGGCAGGCAGGCAGGCTTGCAGGCAGGCAGGCTTGCAGGCAGGCAGGCTTGCAGGCAGGCAGGCAGGCAGGCAGGCAGGCAGGCAGGCAGGCAGGCAGACAGACAGACAGACAGACAGACAGACAGACAGACAGACAGACAGACAGACAGACAGACAGACAGACAGACAGACAGACAGACAGACAGACAGACAGACAGACAGACAGACAGACAGACAGACAGACAGACAGACAGACAGACAGACAGACAGACAGACAGACAGACAGACAGACAGACGGCGGAGATAACCACAATATCCCCACGCTTTAAAAAAATTATTGGGGATAATTATCAGTATCATCGTTAACGCAACCGTCAACAAATTAATCGAATACATCCCAATAATTATGCTGTCATCTAACTTATATTGGGCATCATACTAAAAAATTCTGGCTCGTTAATGCATCGCTTTACATATCGAAGGGGAGTAAGAAAACACATTTAAAAAACAAAAAAAACAAGAAAGTATTTAACATATAAATCTAGAACAATGGCTACAAGTTTCTGTGTAAAAACAAATTGCATGGTACATTGGGCACGCCCTGTAATGATACAGAACGAGTGCATTCGAATAGGAAATTTGTCACATGTACTTTTAAAATTATCGGATGTCAACTCCGGTCTTTTAAAAGTTAAGAGGTGTGTAAAGTTTACAACAAAGTAATCTAGATGAAAAGACAAGATGCGCACACGGTGACAACAGTTTATTAACCAGTATAATCATTGTGTTTACGACAGTGATCGTCAATTTACGACAACGGCTAATCATTTACGACACAACGAGACAATTAGATAGTTTGGGGCCAATTTTACGCTACTAACTGACAATTAACGTAATGTTTTATTATAAAACAAGCTACGAAGGTCTTTATGGCGTTCCCTCTGCAGACGCTCAGTCGGGACTGGGGATTTTGCTCGACAAATTATAAAGTTGGACAGCGACACGGTGGTTGCGCAATAACAGCAATGATCAGAGCACAACTGTCATAATCCCGACTCCCGTTTTGTGAACATTAATTGAATGGGCTTAATGAGTTTATACGCGTGCGTTTCATGTGCGTTAAGTGTCGTCCAAGATTAGCATTGGAAGTCTCATCTACACGAATATTCAGTTTAGGCGGAAATAGTCGTCCCAGACTGCACAGGCTAATCTGGGATGACACTTTTAGCACGTGCATTGAGCCTAGTTTTCCCAGAACGCGACTCAATAAGTAATTTTTATGCCCCCGGTAGGATGGCATATAGTATTTGAACTGTCTGTCCGTCCGTTCGTCCTTCTGTCCAAACAAATCCAAGGGAAGTACAAGCTTTAAAGGGAGATAATTTATATTTATCATTTGGCAGGTACCGATAATTTCTACAAGGGAAGAAATATATTTTATTATATCCCTTTAAAAAATATTACTTCCCTTATAAAAATTATCTGTACCTGCCAAATGATTTTTTTTAAATAAAAGCGGCGCAGTAGGGGGCATTGTGTTTCTGACGAACTTATTTCTTGTTTGTATTTGTGGTATATTTATTGTTCGACGTGCTCGAGAAATCAGTACACTCAATATTTTAAAGCAACATAGATATATTAAACTGCAAATAATACGATGTTTGTAACTTTTTAAATTTTACCATTGCGTTTACAATGTCACTAGCGCTACAATAATTAAGACCAAACATTAAATGTTGTTTCGTCAATGAATATCATGACCTCTGAGTTCTGGCACCAGTGAGTTAGACCAACGACCCGCCCTTCACTTAGAAAATCTTCATCAACTTGTGTGGACCATGTGTGGACTAACGCATTAGATGTCTTTGGTCTATTTGGCTGATTCACACCGGTGGAAACGGTGCAAAAAGAAACAGCGCACTATCGGTGAATCCGTGTAGTAAATCATCGTATGTATACATGCCTGGGTAAAAGGCGGACAATGCCTTGAATATAAATCCGGATCCGGATTCTTAAGTCGCCATCGGTTCTTGTATTCGCACAATGGGGAATGGTCGACTGTAAAATTAATATCTGTGAAATGTTGATACATTTCGCATGAGATGCTTTGAACAAATCAACACCATAAGCATAAAACATTCGTTAATAGCCGAAGATGATAACGATAAGAATAATTTGATCAAAGTTTTATGCCGTTCCCGTAACCCGCGCGACATGCGGTATCAGGCGAAATCGCCTCCCGCCATATTTCACTTCTACGAGGAACGATGAATATTGTCATTTAAATGCTGGGAAATAAATTTATTCTTTAATAGAGTCCGTGCGCTTGTAAATCAGCGTTATTATACCCCATAAAGACGGTTATTGGAAACATATTATTGTTGTTAGTGCGGTGTTTGATTTCAATCGAGTATAAACAAGAACCTGTCAACTACCGGCGATCAAATGACTTGGACGACCCCAAATGCGACACTTTGACCACTCAGATGGGGTAATCACGTGATGATCTAAAGGAAATCAAGATGGCGGCGTTCGTTCCAAAACAGGTATTTTTCGCCGTTTTATACCCTTTATTACTTTAATTTAATTATTAAATGCAGCTCACTTTCCAGCCAATACAGCAAGAAAGTGATTAGCGTTTATTTCGTAGTAATATTCGTTTTATATCTCGACTCTACCCTGTGCACAATTCCTTAGCGGGAGCTATTCGTCATGTAATTTGTGATCTTTGCTGGGTTTCACTTGTGAAATAACGCTTCTGCATACAAATAGAGACATATTTGTATTTATAATCCATATACGACTATTCTTTGAATGTTTCGTAATGTGTTTGGTAAAATACAGATGTGTACGAATCGTTTTTCAAGTAATAAGAACTTAAAATGTTTTAAGATCTAAACGGGTCCCGCTTTTGAGATGATCACAACGGGATCCCGATTTCAGCCGAAAAACGTGAGGTCGTTGAATGCCCTTCTGGTGTAAAAGTAAACGCTATAGAAGTATTTAGACAAGATACATGTTAACTAGAACGAAACTTAGCAGATCTAATTAATCAAAACCAAACACAACTTGTGAATGCTGCTCCCTTTTATTTAAAAATTACGCATGACTTTAAGGTTTTTAAAATACTTTTTTACAGGAAAACGTGTGGCCTACCAAAGGGCTTCCGCAAGAATAATAACTGCAAGGTATGTAAGTATGAACTAGTTACAGAGGGTATTTGTCTTAATTTAATAATCACCATTAATATCGGGATGAAGTGCCGAGCTGGATCTACCTCGAACCCTTGACTTGCTATCGAGCGGTCCATGAAATGAGCTAACCGGCCTGAACAATAAGCATTGTGTTAACCCACCTTTAAATGTAGTGTTTAAGTAATGTTTCTTCAGCCTACCAATACATTACAACAGTTTATCAAATCTTCTGAAATAAACTTACGTTAGTTGCCAATAATGTTCATGTTGCATATGCCATTAATTTTATTTAGCACTTCATTTATCCTCCTTTTAACGTATAATGAATTAATACCTATTTTAATGTATAATGACAGTGACCACGCGTTCGATTAGCCTGGAAGGAAGCGATTAGCCCGGAAGGAAGCGATTGCCTGGGCGGAAAAGAATTGACCATGTCGCCACGGAAAGAAATGCTGTTCAGAAAGGGGCAATTGGGTGCGCTGGGAGAAGGCCCGAACTAACTACAGCAAAATGCTGCCAACCAAAATAATGGGCATAGAGTAAAATGACTGTGACAGTATTTAAATAATACTTAAGTGACGCTGGTGAAAGCCTTAAAAAATAAAAGTGTGCATTATTTTTGCATCGACATACATGTACCATGTTCAATTGTTACTGCCGTGTTTGTATATTCTAGGTTTATCACATGAACATATAGTAGTAGCCCCACATTGTAAAATGTGTATACCAACTTACATTTCTATATCTTTAATTAAGACTTTATTAATACGTAAGTGTACCATTTTTTCCATTTTTTATTAACAATTAACTGACCATTGACATATAGTGAAACGGGCCGTGCATCCTAATTTTGGCGTTTATATGTATTACATTTTTTGTATGCAAAACACCAGTTTTCATACGGTGTTTATAATCTGTGTTTACTGTAGGTCTGTCTGCTTAAAGTCTTAGATAATTATGAATCTGATAGGTTTATTTAGATCTGTCAACACACATCTTCATTGTTTCCACCCACCAAAGAATGAAACGTCCAATATAATTTTCTCTTATTCCAAATGATGCCCATTTTATAACTTATACCTTCGTGGGTATACTTCACTGATATTGACAAAACTGATTCATTAGTGATAATTTTTATTTCAAAGATATTTCAACTCTATCTTGGAGACAACAGGAATTACATCTTACTTTTAACTTCAAATTTGTTGACTTCTTAAGTGTTATAACAGTGTAAACTAGCATTCGCATTGTCTTTATTAATTGTCTTAATTGTATTATGTGCTACTTTTAATATATATTTACATGTATACAAAATAAATCATTTTGCAATCACCCTGTGTAAGTTATATATCAAGAAAAAAGTAATGTCTTATTATTTTAATTCGTTCTTCATTCAAAACATATTATAAACTATAAAAAAAAACAGATGATACACCATGGGTAGAATTTCAGATCACTGATCAGAATAAAATTATCCATTAAATTCAGACAAGAAGAGTAAAGCGACTCCAAACAATATTTGAGTATTATTGGTTGTCAATTGCACAATATAACAGTAAATCACAGGTTCAAATCACATAAATCAATATATAAAGAGATTAACATAAAATCACAGCTTTAAATCACATAAATCAATGTATAAGAGATCAAGTATATATAACAATTTTCAACAACATTAGACCAAATATGTGAGATCAATTAATTAAGAGGAAATACACATAAAATAACATAAAAAGCATATACATAGTTATAACTGTTTCGATACATATGTTAAGTGCTTTTTTGATTTTGTATGCCTGTACAGATTTGTTGCGTGTCGGTATTATTTATCGCATTGGCAGGCATTCGCCGCACGATCCTCGTGCTGACTAGCTTTGTGGTCTTGTAGGCCCTGTTTTGACGTGTACTGTGAACCACACGTGTCGCAGGTAAAGTTTCCTGTACTATCGTTGTGTAACAGTCACGTGCTTTTTCACCTGTTGGCGAAACAGTTTCCCGCACTGTGAACATGCCTCGCGGGCCGCCTCTCCGTGAATATGATTTCTGTAAAAAAAAATAGAATGATAGATGTAACGTGTTAGAAATTGTTGGATTTTCAACAACTCGGGCTTATATAGCTTGTGCGCTAGCTGAATACATTTGTGACAACGTATGCTTTGAATACCACTCACTGTACTTTAATATTATCGATTCTAAATTATGAATACAAAGCTCACAAGCTTATAGACATTTAACAACGAAAAACGATCATCGATATTCATCATACAATATATTCACAAGAGGTACACGTATTTATAGTAATAGAGTTGATAGCAACTTGTCTTATGTATAACAACTTGTGTTATGTATAAAAAGGTACAGACACACCGAGATCTATTAAATACAAGTAAAATCGAGATCTATTTCACGAGATGGTCTGCAATACCTGTGCATTTTCAGCTTGTCCTTGTCAAAGAACATTTTTCCCACAACACCGGTATGGGGCTTGTCCATTGTGCTGTCTGATATGACGGCTGTAGCCTATCCTTGATTTGAACAGTCGGTGCAGAGACGCGCCGTGCTTGAAGGGCTTGAGGTCGATGCCATATTCGTCTGAAAATTTCGGTTTGATCATTATTATTTTACGTGTTTACAATTTAACATTACATGAAATATTTCTAGCAAAACCTAGCAAAATAAATCAACAACTAAGGGTGACATTACAATTTTGCCTTAAGCCTAAATACCCATCACTTTACACACGCACGCACGCGCGCGCGCGCACACACACAAGCATATATAGCTGCAACCTGTGTGAATACCGGGACGTAAATGACCTTAAAACATAAGTATCAAATGAGGATTTGCTGTTCCTAAAAACGGGACCCCTTTGTGATCATATCATATCTGGAACCCATTTAGATCTTGCACGATTCTGGTTAATAAAACTGTATAAGACAGGTTTAAGACATCTACCTCATACCAGACCGCTTTATAAACATAAACAGCATACTCGTATACGGATTAAAAATATAAATATGCATCTAGGTGTATGCAGGACAGTAATTCAATAAGTGAAACCCAGCAAGATCACAAATTACATGGTGAACGGCTCCCGCTAAGGAATTGTGCACAGGGTAAAGTCGAGATATAAAACGAATATTACTACGAAATAAACGCTAATCACTTTCTTGCTGTATTGGCTGGAAAGTGAGCTGCATTTAATAATTAAATTAAAGTAATAAAGAGTATAAAACGGCGAAAAAATACCTGTTTCGGAACGGACGCCGCCATCTTGATTTCCTTAGATCATCACGTGATTACCCCCTCTGACCACTGGCTATTATATTTTAACAATGCAGTACAATAAGCGATTTTTCTTTCGCCTTTTTGCTGTAGCGCAATTTAAGGAACTTGATGTTGTCGGCTCATGCCTTTGAGAGACGCTATAAGGCAATGGGTGCAGCTGAAGTTATTTTTTGGCCAGTTTGGGGCCAAATGCGCCTGTCTAAACGGTATATATTTTCCCTCTTTAGTTAGTTCAAAATACTCTCCATATGTATGCTCTATCATGAAAATGTCACAACTAGATTATAGTCAACTGATTGTATTGACGTCAAGCCGAGTTTGAGCATAACACAATTTAGCATTTGTGGTAAAGCACTTGAGTAATTTTATACAACAAAGTAGAAAATAATCATTCAACCATGCACATCTTAAAGACGAAATTAAACGTTTTCATGAAATTTCTCATCTACAGGATCTCTTCCCTTCCCTCCTTACTCACAAACCCAAGGTCATGAAAACAACGCTGTACTGTGTGTCATAAATTCTAATCGAGGTTACCAGGATGCTAGATCACGTGCCTTTGTTGGTTGTTTTTTTTCCAAATAAACGTTATTGGATGTAACACATCGGTAAGAGTTGCCTTTTCCAATAACTTTTTAAAACCATTTTTCTTTAGAATTCTAACTAGTGCATACATGACAGATTTTATGCTGCTTATGGAAATGTGAAATACATCAGAATTACTTTATTTAATAAGCATTTGACATTGTTCTTGATAAAAAATCCATGTATACTGCACGTATATGCGTAACGCAATGTGAAATTTGGTCACCGATTTCAGACGTATTCAATGATTTATTCTTATACCTTAAGATATCGGCACAAACTGCAAGAATTTTTTTATGCACTTAAGATTTTCGCAAATGTATTTCAATAACTTGAGATATTTGCAATAATAAAATTCTTAACGGTGTGTTTACATTCTATCAAGCCCCTATGTAACCCTGATTCTGCACCCTGGTTTCTGCAATGTTTAAAGTACAAATATATGTCTGACAAAAGCGCTATAATTCCGCTGAGCGTCAGAACGCACCTAAATCTAAAGGAGGAGAGCAGAAGACATTTTTAACCGACGGGAAAACTCCATTGAATTGCTATTGGGCTTTCCGCAAATTCTAATTAACGCAAAAGAAACTTCAGAGACGCGCTTAATGCTTTCATGAATGAAGAAAGGGCATGCACCTATTCATGTATTCTAACCTTAACTTTCAGACCCACAACGAAAGAAAACTAATATCTCCAACAAAAATTTCATACAAAAGTTTAGGGAATTGTTCTTCATATTGAAGGCAGTCTACGGCCCATACTCACCAATTGATTCTTACACCGAAGAATATAGAGGCAGATTTAAAACACGATGAAAGTACGTTCAGCATTTGATCTATACGGGATATATATTTTACTTCTGAACCATATACATTGTTCTAAACGAAGAAGTGAGTAGTTTGAGTTATTCAATTTCCTTTCAGTTTGAACTGGTTAACACTTTTAGAACAAAACAGTTTGCAGAATATAGTGTGTTTTTTAACTTAAGTTTTAAACATTGGTTGGTTCTGTTAATACGGACCCAGATAGAAACAAACAGCTGTAAATATTCCATCAGATGCCACGGACCTTGACACGACGACAGACATCCCCGCCCTTCAGCGCATCTCTTTCCGCTGCAACGGGCACGTGCATATTGATGGACACGGACACAGCAATTTATTCTTAGACAATGACAGCAAGCTGCCACAGGAACCAAAAGGGGACTCGAATATTGCCTTATTGCCTGCAGTCGACTGCGCCTCGCTTAATCTACCCATAAGCGAAGTCCTCCCATTTTCATGCGGTTCACCAAAGATCAACCCCTAAATCGCGCCCTTAATCCCGAAAAAATCTAAAAGCTCCTTTTCGCTTAGATTCCACAACCATTAAAACCCGTCTTCTTTTTGCGGACATTAAATGGAATATTAGCTCTTAAGGGTGTCCCGTTGGGAGATGGATTAGCGTCAATAATTGACAACAATCGATTCATTTATTCTGTTTTCCATTTCTCGTGGCCTTTCGTATTCCACCAGAGGGTGTCTGTTTTTCTTTCGATTGTCTTCAATTCTCAACGTGCTGATTTTCAATAAGGCGCGCGGAGGGCACGCGAGGGTGACCCATGACCCCTAATGCCTGTGATGACCCGAGCGCGCGAGATGAAGACCAAAGGTCAGCCGACGTACGGGTCGAAGGTGGCCGGTTCATTACTACGGTGCTTTGTCGGGTACGACACGAGATAAAACCGTCATTATTTCCCATTATTACCCATTGTTCGACCTGTTTTCGGTGAATTCCGACATTTCGTTTGACTGTTGATATCATTATTTAAATGGCGGAGGTCGCGCATATGCTAGTAATTTTTTAATTTAAATAGTAAACACGCTTTTAACCTCAAAGAACCCAACAGTCATATTGACAAATGAGAGAATCACAACGCAGATCTTGCCTTCAAAAAGAAACACAATAAAACAATTATTTATTGACCATCATCGCCACTCTTTGTTACCGTATTGTTACTCTTTTTCTAAACCTATTTATCCCCCTTGTTATTCCGTCACCATTTCGTCACTATCATCATCATTATCGTCGTCGTCGTCCTCCTCCTCATCGTCGTCATCTTCGCAATCACATCTTTCCATTTTTTCATTGACACGGTAAAAATTGTCATCATCAGTATCGTTTCTTCATAATTAGACTTCAACACGCTTTCGCTATAAACCGGCTAAGAAAGGCGAGTTGAAATCAAAATTACTTTTGGTTTCCGTATTTTTTCTTTCAAACGTAATTATCATAAATTACTGTTATAAGGCATACATGTATTTGTTATTACATGACTATGACCACAGCGATGACATGTTAATAATAACTATGACGGTAATGATGATTATGGCGAATATATGGTGATGGCAAAGACACTGCCAATGATGTGCCGTTGTTTTTTTCATAGCAGATGCGTTATTTGTTTTTGTTCGCCAGATGGACATAACACGTTCGTTTTGTTGTTTATATAAAATATACCCCCCCCCCCCCCCCCTCTCCCCAAACACACAAAATATCACGTTTTATGAACCTTATTCGTTTGATGCATGTTTCATTTACGACCGAATACTTGTATAACACACTGTCGAATTTTTCACTCGCTTTACATATTCGATCAGTGACAGAGACGCTGCAACAATGCTTCACTCTTAACTATTTACTATGTAATGTAAGTCAGATACATTTTAGTAAAATATGTAGTTCCTTTGGGTATGAAAACAATCTATCGATAAAGCTGTTATAGATATTAAAATGTAGATCTTAATTCCGGTGCCGGGAATCGAACCCGGGCCGCCTGGGTGAAAACCAGGAATCCTAACCACTAGACCACACCGGAGTTCTGTTCATAACTACGATTATCTATAGATTGATCAATCAATTCATTTTTTTCCAAGAAAAAATTTTTTAAAGTATGATTGTGTATTATACGATAGATTCAATGTGGCCCTCATGAATTTTCCGTTGAAATCCGTGACCGATTCTAAATTGAGATAATAAATATCGTGCAATATTAATACGGATATTGAAAGACGCCCGTTATTTTCATGTAGAGACCGGACACTCCTCGGCCTTAGCCGATAGCGTAATACTAATAGCAAAACCATTTAGTGGTTGTTGTCAAGATTAAAATGCGAAATTGCGTACTTTTTGATTGTATGTTCATATTCGAAATAAATGTGTACATTAAGCGAATGTTTTTTGTGTGTAAATATGTGTCAAAATCCGCATTGACAATTTCGCATAATAAAGTTAAAACGTTTAACGTTTGTATACTAAAAGGTGAATGGAACACTGAGATTAATGCGATTGGGTTATTTTAACTTATAGTTATTTTAACTGCTATAATATATACATTAAAGTGCATTTTACGCACACTATCAAATGATAGGAAAAAATATTGAGGGCAGGTTAAATCTACAGTACAATATAATATACAACGCGTGGAATCAGAACAGTCTGAAATCCTAACACCTAGACCACCCCAGAGCGTTTAGCTTGTATTTGTGAATTCATATTACAAAATGTGGCGAATATTACGAATACAAACAACAGGTGACAGACGACTGATTTTGGGGTTGGACAGTATTCAGACATTTGCACATTGAACTTAACGACTTAATGACGATCGTAATTGCTTCCTCTTTAAATATTGACACCTCGGTGCGAGCCGGGAACACTACCGTTTTGGTCCTCTTGACCCGCCCATAGAACCCCGCAACTGCTTCCTTAACAAACTTTTATTCGGAAAACCATAAAAATTTCGCGCATGGATGATTTCCGAAGTCGGTTTAGCCTTTTACTAAACACGGTGACATTTGGCATCTTGCTCCCTATTGACATTTTATCAAGTTCTTATCGAGTACAAATGCATTTAATCCAACATTGCGTTTCTTTACAGCGATTTAAATAGAATGTAACTTGTTCAAACTTTTTTTCAAACATTTTCGTTCCTATTGTTAACGTACTC